>NW_026777552.1:306299-612598 GCF_028023285.1 Balaenoptera ricei
ACAAAGCTCCATGAGCCCTGTCATCACAATGATCCATGATTCCTTTCCTCGCAGTGCTCCAGTACCCTTTTCATCACAATGCTCCATGCCATTGTCAGCACAATGCTCCTTGGACCCTGGCATCAAAATGCTCCATCCCCTTTTCATCACAATGCTCCAGATAGCCTATCATTACAATGCTCCATGTCCGTGTCATCACAATGCTCCATGCCGCTGTCATCACAATGCTCCATGGCCCCTGTAATCACCATGCTCCATGCCCTTGTCATCACAATGCTCCAGAACACTTGTCATCATAATACTCCATTCCCGTGTCATCCCATTGCTCAATGACACTTGTCATCAAAATGTTCCTTGGCCTTTGTCATCACAGTGCTCCATGATACCTTATTTCAAAATTCTACATGACCACTGTCATCACAATGCAAGATGACCAATGTCATCACAATGCCCCAGGACACGTGTCATCACATTTCGCCTTGGCCCTTGTCATCTGAAGGCTGTATGAACCATGTCATCACTAGGTTCCAGGACACTTGTCATCACAGTGATCCATGACCACTTTCATCACAATGCTCCATGAACTCTGTTATCTCAATGCTCCATGGCCTTTGTATTCACAATGCTCCATTTTCCCGATAATCGCGTTGCTCCATGAACACTTTCATCACAATGCTCCTGGACCACTGTCACCATAATGCCCCATGACGTCTCTCGTCACTGTGCTCCAAGGCCACTCTCATCAAAATGCTGCATGATCTGTGTCAGCACAATATTGCATGACACTTGTCATCACAATGCTCCATGATCACTGTAATCACAATGATCCCTGCCAATGTCATCACAATGCTCCATGTCTCCTGTCATCACAATGCTCCATGCCCTTGTCATCACAATGCTCCAGGTCTGTTGTCATCACCATGCTTCATGCCCGTGTCATCACAATGCTCCATGAATCTTGTCTTCACAATGCTCCATGGCCCATGTCATCCCAGGGCTCCATGACCACTGTCATCACAATTCTCCAAGGCCCCTCTCATCACAATGCTCCACGACACTTGTCATCACATTGCTCCATAACACCTGTCATCACAGTGTTCCCTTCCCATGTCATCACAATGCTCCATGTCCCCTATAATCACAATGCTCCATGCCTGTTTCCTCACAATGCTCCAGAATTCTTGTCATCACAATGTTCCAAGACCGTGGCATCACAATGCTCCATGGCCCTTGTCATCACAATGCTCCAGAATTCTTGTCATCACAATGTTCCATGACCGTGGCATCACAATGCTACATGACCCTGGTCATCACAGTTCTCCATGACCTTTGTCATCACAATGCTCTATGTCGCTTTTCATCACAATTCTCAATGACCACTTTAATCATAATGCTCGCTGACCATTTTCATCACATTTCTCTGTCATTACAATTCCCCATGGCCCCTTTCTTCACAATGCTCCATGATGCCTGTCATCACAAAGCTCCATGGCTTTTGTTTTCACAATGCTCCAGGACCAGTTTCATCACAATACTCCATCCCCCTTGTCATCACAGTGCACAATGAAACCTTTCATTACAATGCTCCATGACACTTGTCATCACAATGCTGCATGGCCTTGATCGTCACAATGCTCCCAGGCATTTTCATCACGATGTTCCATGAAAACTTTCATCACATTTCTCCATGACCATTGTCATCAAAATAGTCCATACCCTTGTCAACACAATGCTGCATAATCCCTGTCATCACAATTCTCCATGACTGCTGTCATCACAATAATCCAGGACAATTTTCATAACAATGCTTCATGCCCCCTGTCATCACAGTGCTCCATGACACCTTTCATTACAATTCCTAGATGATCAATGTCATCACAATGCCCCATGACACCTGTCGTCACATTTCGCTATGACCCTTGTCATCACAATACTCGATGAACCGTGTCATCACAGTGTTCCAGGACACATGTCATCACAATGATCCATGACGACTTTCTTCACAATGCTCCAATACACCTGTCATCACAATGCTCCATGGCCCCTGTTATCATATTGCTCCATGATCTCTTTCATCACAATGCTCCATGACCACTGTCATCACCATGCCTCAGGACGCCTGTCATCTCAATGCTCCATGGCCCCTTTCATCACAATGCTCCATGAACCCAGTCATCACAATGTTCCCTGCTCTTTTCATCACAATGCTCCATGGGTCCTGTCATCACAGTGCTCCATGCCCTTGTAATCAAAATGCTACAGAACTCTTGTCATCATAATGCTCCATGCCAATGTCATCAAAATGCCCCATGACACTTGTCATCACAATGCTCCATGGCCTGTGTCATCACAATGTTCCATGGCCCCTGTCATCACTGTGCTCCATGATACCTTTCATCACAATTCTAGATGACCACTGTCATCACAATGCCCCATGACAGATGTCATCACAATTCGCCATGGTAGTTGTCATCAAAATGCTCCATAAACCGTGCCATCACAAGGTTCCAGGACACTTGTCATCACAATGATCCATGATCACTTTCATCACAATTCTCCATGAACCCTGACATCTCAATGCTCCATAGCCTTTGTATTCACAGTGCTCCATGGCCCCTGTAATCACAGTGCTCCATGACCCCTTTCATCACAATGCTCCAAGACCCCTGTCATCACAATGACCCATGACGCCTGCCATCACAAAGCTCCAAGGCCTCTCTTACCAAAAAGCTCCATGTCCACTGTCATCACAAAGATCTCTGCCCATATCATCACAATGCTCCTTTTCACCTTTAATCGCAATGCTCCATGCCCTTTCATCACAATGCTCTAGAATACTTGTCATCGCAATGTTCCTTGACCGTGTCATCACAATGTTCCATGACCCTTGTCATCACAAAGCTCCATGAGCCCTGTCATCACAATGATCCATGACTCCTTTCCTCACAGTGCTCCAGTACCCTTTTCATCACAATGCTCCATGCCATTGTCAGCACAATGCTCCTTGGACCCTGGCATCAAAATGCTCCATCCCCTTTTCATCACAATGCTCCAGATAGCCTATCATTACAATGCTCCATGTCCGTGTCATCACAATGCTCCATGCCGTTGTCATCACAATGCTCCATGGCCCCTGGAATCACAATGCTCCATGCCCTTGTCATCACAATGCTCCAGAACACTTGTCATCATAATACTCCATTCCCGTGTCATCACATTGCTCAAAGACACTTGTCATCAAAATGTTCCTTGGCCTTTGTCATCACAGTGCTCCATGATACCTTTAATCAAAATTCTACATGAACACTGTCATCACAATGCAAGATGACCAATGTCATCACAATGCCCCATGACACGTGTCATCACAATTCGACTTGGCCCTTGTCATCTCAAGGCGGTATGAACCGTGTCATCACTAGGTTCCAGGACAATTGTCATCACAGTGATCCATGACCACTTTCATTACAATGCTCCATGAACTCTGTTTTCTCAATGCTCCATGGCCTTTGTATTCACAATGCTCCATTTTCCCGATAATCGCGTTGCTCCATGAACACTTTCATCACAATGCTCCTTGACCACTGTCACCATAATGACCCATGACATCTCTCATCGCTGTGCTCCAAGGCCACTCTCATCAAAATGCTCCATGATCTGTGTCAGCATAATATTGCATGACACTTGTCATCACAATGCTCCATGTCTCCTGTAATCACAATGCTCCATGCGTTTGTCATCACATTGCTGCAGGTCTGTTGTCATCACCATGCTTCATGCCCGTGTCATCACAATGCTCCATGAATCTTGTCTTCACAATGCTCCATGACCACTGTCATCACAATTCTCCAAGGCCCCTCTCATCACAATGCTCCTCGACACTTGTCATCACATTGCTCCATAACACCTGTCATCACAGTTTTCCCTGCCCATGTCATCACAATGCTCCTTGTCCCCTATAATCACAATGCTCCATGCATGTTTCCTCACAATGCTCCAGAATTCTTGTCATCACAATGTTCCATGACCGTGGCATCACAATGCTCCATGGCCCTTGTCATCACAATGCTCCAGAATTCTTGTCATCACAATGTTCCATGACCGTGTCATCACAATGCTATATGATCCTGGTCATCACAGTTCTCCATGACCTTTGTCATCACAATGCTCTATGTCGCTTTTCTTCACAATTCTCAATGACCACTTTAATCATAACGCTCGCTGACCATTTTCATCACATTTCTCTATTATCATTACAATTCCCCATGGCCCCTTTCTTCACAATGCTCCATGATGCCTGTCATCACAAAGCTCCAAGGCTTTTGTTTTCACAATGCTCCAGGACCAGTTTCCTCACAATACTCCATCCCCCTTGTCATCACAGTGCACAATGAAACCTTTCATTACAATGCTCCATGACACTTGTCATCACAATGCTCCATGGCCTTTATAGTCACAATGCTCCCAGGCATTTTCATCACGATGTTCCATGAAAACTTTCATCACATTTCTCCATGACCATTGTCATCACAATAGTCCATACCCTTGTCAACACAATGCTGCATAATCCCTGTCATCACAATTCTCCATGACTGCTGTCATCACAATAATCCAGGACAATTTTCATAACAATGCTTCATGCCCCCAGTCATCACAGTGCTCCATGACACCTTTCATCACAATTCCTAGATGATCAATGTCATCACAATGCCCCATGACACCTGTCGTCACAATTCGCTATGACCCTTGTCATCACAATACTCGATGAACCGTGTCATCACAGTGTTCCAGGACACATGTCATCACAATGATCCATGACGACTTTCATCACAATGCTCCAATACACCTGTCATCACAATGCTCCATGGCCCCTGTTATCATATTGCTCCATGATCTCTTTCATCACAATGCTCCATGACCACTGTCATCACCATGCCTCATGAGGCCTGTCATCTCAATGCTCCATGGCCCCTTTCATCACAGTGCTCCATGAAACCAGTCATCACAATGTTCCCTGCCCTTTTCATCACAATGCCCCATGGCACTGTCATCACAATGCTCCATGCCCTTGCCATCAAAATGCACCAGAACACTTGTCATCATAATGCTCCATGCCAATGTCATCAAAATTCCCCATGACACTTCTCATCACAATGTTCCATGGACCCTGTCATCACAATACTCCATGCCAATGTCATCAAAATGCCCCATGACACTTGTCAAAGCAATGCTCCATGGCCTTTGTCATCACAATGTTCCATGGCCCGTTTCATCATAGTGCTACATGATACCTTTCATCACAATTCTAGATGACCACTGTCATCACAATGCCCCATGACAGATGTCATCACAATTCGCCATGGTCCTTGTCATCACAATGCTCCATGAACCGTGATATCACAAGGTTCCAGTACACTTGTCATCACAATGATCCATGATCACTTTCATCACAATGCTCCATGAACCCTGACATCTCAGTGCTCCATAGCCTTTTTATTCACAGTGCACCATGGCCCCTGTAATCACAGTGCTCCATGACCCCTTTCATCACAATGCTCCAAGACCCCTGTCATCACAATGCCCCATGACGCCTGCCATCACAAATCTCCAAGGCCTCTCTTACCAAAAACCTCCATGACCCTTGGCATCACAAAGATCTCTGCCCATATCATCACAATGCTCCTTGTCACGTTTAATCACAATGCTCCATGCCCTTTCATCACAATGCCCCAGAATTCTTGTCATCGCAATGTTCCTTGACGGTGTCATCACTATGCTCCATGACACTTGTCATCACAAAGCTCCATGACCCCTGTCATCACAATGATCCATGACTCCTTTCCTCACAGTGCTCCAGTACCCATTTCATCACAATGCTCCATGCCATTGTCAGCACAATGCTCCTTGGACCCTGTCATCAAAATGCTCCATCCCCTTTTCATCACAATGCTCCCGATAGCCTATCATTACAATGCTCCATGTCCGTGTCATCACAATGCGACTTACCATTGTCATCACAATGCTCCATGGCCCCTGTAATCACAATGTTCCTTGACCGTGTCATCACAATTCTCCAGAACACTTGTCATCATAATACTCCATTCCCGTATCATCCCATTGCTCAATGACACTTGTCATCAAAATGTTCCTTGGCCTTTGTCATCACAGTGCTCCATGATACCTTATTTCAAAATTCTACATGACCAATGTCATCACAATGCCCCAGGACACGTGTCATCACATTTCGCCTTGGCCCTTGTCATCTCAAGGCTGTATGAACCGTGTCATCACTAGGTTCCAGGACATTTGTCATCACAGTGATCCATGACCACTTTCATCACAATGCTCCATGAACTCTGTTATCTCAATGCTCCATGGCCTTTGTATTCACAATGCTCCATTGTCCCGATAATCGCGTTGCTCCATGAACACTTTCATCACAATGCTCCTGGAGCACTGTCACCATAATGCCCCATGACGTCTCTCATCACTGTGCTCCAAGGCCACTCTCATCAAAATGCTCCATGATCTGTGTCAGCACAATATTGCATGACACTTGTCATCACAATGCTCCATGATCCCTGTAATCACAATGATCCCTGCCAATGTCATCACAATGCTCCATGTCTCCTGTCATCAAAATGCTCCATTCCTTTGTCATCACAATGCTCCAGGTCTGTTGTCATCACCATGCTTCATGCCCGTGTCATCACAATGCTCCATGAATCTTGTCTTCACAATGCTCCGTGGCCCATGTCATCCCAATGCTCCATGACCACTGTCATCACAATTCTCCAAGGCCCCTCTCATAACAATGCTCCACGACACTTGTCATCACATTGCTCCATAACACCTGTCATCACAGTGTTCCCTGCCCATGTCATCACAATGCTCCATGTCCCCTATAATCACAATGCTCCATGCCTGTTTCCTCACAATGCTCCAGAATTCTTGTCATCACAATGTTCCATGACCGTGGCATCACAATGCTCCATGGCCCTTGTCATCACAATGCTCCAGAATTCTTGTCATCCCAATGTTCCATGACCGTGGCATCACAATGCTACATGACCCTGGTCATCACAGTTCTCCATGACCTTTGTCATCACAATGCTCTATGTCGCTTTTCATCACAATTCTCAATGACCACTTTAATCATAACGCTCCCTGACCATTTTCATCACATTTCTCTGTCATTACAATTCCCCATGGCCCCTTTCTTCACAATGCTCCATGATGTCTGTCATCACAAAGCTCCATGTCTTTTGTTTTCACAATGCTCCAGGACCAGTTTCATCACAATACTCCATCCCCCTTGTCATCACAGTGCACAATGAAACCTTTCATTACAATGCTCCATGACACTTGTCATCACAATGCTGTATGGCCTTGATCGTCACAATGCTGCCAGGCATTTTCATCACGATGTTCCATGAAAACTTTCATCACATTTCTCCATGACCATTGTCATCACAATAGTCCATACCCTTGTCAACACAATGCTGCATAATCCCTGTCATCACAATTCTCCATGACTGCTGTCATCACAATAATCCAGGACAATTTTCATAACAATGCTTCATGCCCCCTGTCATCACAGTGCTCCATGACACCTTTCATTACAATTCCTAGATGATCAATGTCATCACAATGCCCCATGACACCTGTCGTCACAATTCGCTATGACCCTTGTCATCACAATACTCGATGAACCGTGTCATCACAGTGTTCCAGGACACATGTCATCACAATGATCCATGACGACTTTCTTCACAATGCTCCAATACACCTGTCATCACAATGCTCCATGGCCCCTGTTATCATATTGCTCCATGATCTCTTTCATCACAATGCTCCATGACCACTGTCATCACCATGCTTCAGGACGCCTGTCATCTCAATGCTCCATGGCCCCTTTCATCACAATGCTCCATGAACCCAGTCATCACAATGTTCCCTGCTCTTTTCATCACAATGCTCCATGGGTCCTGTCATCACAGTGCTCCATGCCCTTGTAATCAAAATGCTACAGAACTCTTGTCATCATAATGCTCCATGCCAATGTCATCAAAATGCCCCATGACACTTGTCATCACAATGCTCCATGGCCTGTGTCATCACAATGTTCCATGGCCCCTGTCATCACAATGCTCCATGCCAATGTCATCAAAATGCCCCATGACACTTGCCATCACAATGCTCCATGGCCTTTGTCATAACAATGTTCCATGGCCCCTGTCATCACTGTGCTCCATGATACCTTTCATCACAATTCTAGATGACCACTATCATCACAATGCCCCATGACAGATGTCATCACAATTCGCCATGGTACTTGTCATCACAATGCTCCATGAACCGTGACATCACAAAGTTCCAGGACACTTGTCATCACAATGATCCATGATCACTTCCATCACAATGCTCCATGAACCCTGACATCTCAATGCTCCATAGCCTTTGTATTCACAGTGCTCCATGGCCCCTGTAATCACAGTGCTCCATGACAACATTCATCACAATGCTCCAAGACCACTGTCATCACAATGCCCCATGACGCCTGCCATCACAAATCTCCAAGGCCTCTCTTACCAAAAAGCTCCATGTCCCCTGGCATCAAAAACATCTCTGCCCATATCATCACAATGCTCCTTGTCACCTTTGATCACAATGCTCCATGCCCTTTCATCACAATGCTCCAGAATTCTTGTCATCACAATGTTCCTTGACCGTGTCATCACAATGCTCCATGACCCTTGTCATCACAAAGCTCCATGACCCCTGTCATCACAATGATCCATGACTGCTTTCCTCACAGTGATCCAGTACCCTTTTCATCACAATGCTCCATGCCATTGTCAGCACAATGCTCCTTGGACCCTGGCATCAAAATGCTCCATCCCCTTTTCATCACAATGCTCCAGATAGCCTATCATTACAATGCTCCATGTCCGTGTCATCACAATGCTCCATGCCGTTGTCATCACAATGCTCCATGGCCCCTGTAATCACCATGCTCCATGCCCTTGTCATCACAATGCTCCAGAACACTTGTCATCATAATACTCCATTCCCGTGTCTTCCCATTGCTCAATGACACTTGTCATCAAAATTTTCCTTGGCCTTTGTCATCACAGTGCTCCAAGATACCTTATTTCAAAATTCTACATGACCACTGTCATCACAATGCAAGATGACCAATGTCATCACAATGCCCCAGGACACGTGTCATCACATTTCGCTTTGGCCCTTGTCATCTCAAGGCTGTATGAACCATGTCATCACTAGGTTCCAGGACACTTGTCATCACAGTGATCCATGACCACTTTCATCACAATGCTCCATGAACTCTGTTATCTCAATGCTCCATGGCCTTTGTATTCACAATGCTCCATTTTCCCGATAATCGCGTTGCTCCATGAACACTTTCATCACAATGCTCCTGGAGCACTGTCACCATAATGCCCCATGACGTCTCTCATCACTGTGCTCCAAGGCCACTCTCATCAAAATGCTCCATGATCTGTGTCAGCACAATATTGCATGACACTTGTCATCACAATGCTCCATGATCAGTGTAATCACAAAGATTCCTGCCAATGTCATCACAATGCTCCATGTCTCCTGTCATCACAATGCTCCATGCCCTTGTCATCACAATGCTCCATTAATCTTGTCTTCACAATGCTCCATGACCCATGTCATCACAATGCTCCATGACCACTGTCATCACAATTCTTCAAGGACCCTCTCATCACAATGCTCCACGACACTTGTCATCAAATGGCTCCATAACGCCTGTCATCACAGTGTTCCTTGCCCATGTCATCACAATGCTCCATGTCCCCTATAATCACAATGCTCCATGCCTGTTTCCTCACAATGCTCCAGAATTCTTGTCATCACAATGTTCCCAGACCGTGGCATCACAATGCTCCATGGCCCTTGTCATCACAATGCTCCAGAATTCTTGTCATCACAATGTTCCATGACCGTGTCATCACAATGCTACATGACCATGGTCATCACAGTTCTCCATGACCTTTGTCATCACAATGCTCTATGTCGCTTTTCATCACAATTCTCAATGACCACTTTAATCATAACGCTCGCTGACCATTTTCATCACATTTCTCTGTCATTACAATTCCCCATGGCCCCTTTCTTCACAATGCTCCATGATGCCTGTCATCACAAAGCTCCATGGCTTTTGTTTTCACAATGCTCCAGGACCAGTTTCATCACAATACTCTATCCCCCTTGTCATCACAGTGCACAATGAAACCTTTCATTACAATGCTCCATGACACTTGTCATCACAATGCTGCATGGCCTTGATCCTCACAATGCTCCCAGGCATTTTCATCACGATGTTCCATGAAAACTTTCATCACATTTCTCCATGACCATTGTCATCAAAATAGTCCATACCCTTGTCAACACAATGCTGCATAATCCCTGTCATCACAATTCTCCATGACTGCTGTCATCACAATAATCCAGGACAATTTTCATAACAATGCTTCATGCCCCCTGTCATCACAGTGCTCCATGACACCTTTCATTACAATTCCTAGATGATCAATGTCATCACAATGCCCCATGACACCTGCCGTCACATTTTGCTATGACCCTTGTCATCACAATACTCGATGAACCGTGTCATCACAGTGTTCCAGGACACATGTCATCACAATGATCCATGACGACTTTCTTCACAATGCTCCAATACACCTGTCATCACAATGCTCCATGGCCCCTGTTATCATATTGCTCCATGATCTCTTTCATCACAATGCTCCATGACCACTGTCATCACCATGCCTCAGGACGCCTGTCATCTCAATGCTCCATGGCCCCTTTCATCACAATGCTCCATGAACCCAGTCATCACAATGTTCCCTGCTCTTTTCATCACAATGCTCCATGGGTCCTGTCATCACAGTGCTCCATGCCCTTGTAATCAAAATGCTACAGAACTCTTGTCATCATAATGCTCCATGCCAATGTCATCAAAATGCCCCATGACACTTGTCATCACAATGCTCCATGGCCTGTGTCATCACAATGTTCCATGGCCCCTGTCATCACTGTGCTCCATGATACCTTTCATCACAATTCTAGATGACCACTGTCATCACAATGCCCCATGACAGATGTCATCACAATTCGCCATGGTAGTTGTCATCAAAATGCTCCATGAACCGTGCCATCACAAGGTTCCAGGACACTTGTCATCACAATGATCCATGATCACTTTCATCACAATTCTCCATGAACCCTGACATCTCAATGCTCCATAGCCTTTGTATTCACAGTGCTCCATGGCCCCTGTAATCACAGTGCTCCATGACCCCTTTCATCACAATACTCCAAGACCCCTGTCATCACAATGACCCATGACGCCTGCCATCACAAAGCTCCAAGGCCTCTCTTACCAAAAAGCTCCATGTCCACTGTCATCACAAAGATCTCTGCCCATATCATCACAATGCTCCTTTTCACCTTTAATCGCAATGCTCCATGCCCTTTCATCACAATGCTCCAGGTCTGTTGTCATCACCATGCTTCATGCCCGTGTCATCACAATGCTCCATGAATCTTGTCTTCACAATGCTCCGTGGCCCATGTCATCCCAATGCTCCATGACCACTGTCATCACAATTCTCCAAGGCCCCTCTCATAACAATGCTCCACGACACTTGTCATCACATTGCTCCATAACACCTGTCATCACAGTGTTCCCTGCCCATGTCATCACAATGCTCCATGTCCCCTATAATCACAATGCTCCATGCCTGTTTCCTCACAATGCTCCAGAATTCTTGTCATCACAATGTTCCATGACCGTGGCATCACAATGCTCCATGGCCCTTGTCATCACAATGCTCCAGAATTCTTGTCATCACAATGTTCCATGACCGTGGCATCACAATGCTACATGACCCTGGTCATCACAGTTCTCCATGACCTTTGTCATCACAATGCTCTATGTCGCTTTTCATCACAATTCTCAATGACCACTTTAATCATAACGCTCCCTGACCATTTTCATCACATTTCTCTGTCATTACAATTCCCCATGGCCCCTTTCTTCACAATGCTCCATGATGTCTGTCATCACAAAGCTCCATGTCTTTTGTTTTCACAATGCTCCAGGACCAGTTTCATCACAATACTCCATCCCCCTTGTCATCACAGTGCACAATGAAACCTTTCATTACAATGCTCCATGACACTTGTCATCACAATGCTGTATGGCCTTGATCGTCACAATGCTGCCAGGCATTTTCATCACGATGTTCCATGAAAACTTTCATCACATTTCTCCATGACCATTGTCATCACAATAGTCCATACCCTTGTCAACACAATGCTGCATAATCCCTGTCATCACAATTCTCCATGACTGCTGTCATCACAATAATCCAGGACAATTTTCATAACAATGCTTCATGCCCCCTGTCATCACAGTGCTCCATGACACCTTTCATTACAATTCCTAGATGATCAATGTCATCACAATGCCCCATGACACCTGTCGTCACAATTCGCTATGACCCTTGTCATCACAATACTCGATGAACCGTGTCATCACAGTGTTCCAGGACACATGTCATCACAATGATCCATGACGACTTTCTTCACAATGCTCCAATACACCTGTCATCACAATGCTCCATGGCCCGTGTTATCATATTGCTCCATGATCTCTTTCATCACAATGCTCCATGACCACTGTCATCACCATGCTTCAGGACGCCTGTCATCTCAATGCTCCATGGCCCCTTTCATCACAATGCTCCATGAACCCAGTCATCACAATGTTCCCTGCTCTTTTCATCACAATGCTCCATGGGTCCTGTCATCACAGTGCTCCATGCCCTTGTAATCAAAATGCTACAGAACTCTTGTCATCATAATGCTCCATGCCAATGTCATCAAAATGCCCCATGACACTTGTCATCACAATGCTCCATGGCCTGTGTCATCACAATGTTCCATGGCCCCTGTCATCACAATGCTCCATGCCAATGTCATCAAAATGCCCCATGACACTTGCCATCACAATGCTCCATGGCCTTTGTCATAACAATGTTCCATGGCCCCTGTCATCACTGTGCTCCATGATACCTTTCATCACAATTCTAGATGACCACTATCATCACAATGCCCCATGACAGATGTCATCACAATTCGCCATGGTACTTGTCATCACAATGCTCCATGAACCGTGACATCACAAAGTTCCAGGACACTTGTCATCACAATGATCCATGATCACTTCCATCACAATGCTCCATGAACCCTGACATCTCAATGCTCCATAGCCTTTGTATTCACAGTGCTCCATGGCCCCTGTAATCACAGTGCTCCATGACAACATTCATCACAATGCTCCAAGACCACTGTCATCACAATGCCCCATGACGCCTGCCATCACAAATCTCCAAGGCCTCTCTTACCAAAAAGCTCCATGTCCCCTGGCATCAAAAACATCTCTGCCCATATCATCACAATGCTCCTTGTCACCTTTGATCACAATGCTCCATGCCCTTTCATCACAATGCTCCAGAATTCTTGTCATCACAATGTTCCTTGACCGTGTCATCACAATGCTCCATGACCCTTGTCATCACAAAGCTCCATGACCCCTGTCATCACAATGATCCATGACTGCTTTCCTCACAGTGATCCAGTACCCTTTTCATCACAATGCTCCATGCCATTGTCAGCACAATGCTCCTTGGACCCTGGCATCAAAATGCTCCATCCCCTTTTCATCACAATGCTCCAGATAGCCTATCATTACAATGCTCCATGTCCGTGTCATCACAATGCTCCATGCCGTTGTCATCACAATGCTCCATGGCCCCTGTAATCACCATGCTCCATGCCCTTGTCATCACAATGCTCCAGAACACTTGTCATCATAATACTCCATTCCCGTGTCTTCCCATTGCTCAATGACACTTGTCATCAAAATTTTCCTTGGCCTTTGTCATCACAGTGCTCCAAGATACCTTATTTCAAAATTCTACATGACCACTGTCATCACAATGCAAGATGACCAATGTCATCACAATGCCCCAGGACACGTGTCATCACATTTCGCTTTGGCCCTTGTCATCTCAAGGCTGTATGAACCATGTCATCACTAGGTTCCAGGACACTTGTCATCACAGTGATCCATGACCACTTTCATCACAATGCTCCATGAACTCTGTTATCTCAATGCTCCATGGCCTTTGTATTCACAATGCTCCATTTTCCCGATAATCGCGTTGCTCCATGAACACTTTCATCACAATGCTCCTGGAGCACTGTCACCATAATGCCCCATGACGTCTCTCATCACTGTGCTCCAAGGCCACTCTCATCAAAATGCTCCATGATCTGTGTCAGCACAATATTGCATGACACTTGTCATCACAATGCTCCATGATCAGTGTAATCACAAAGATTCCTGCCAATGTCATCACAATGCTCCATGTCTCCTGTCATCACAATGCTCCATGCCCTTGTCATCACAATGCTCCATTAATCTTGTCTTCACAATGCTCCATGACCCATGTCATCACAATGCTCCATGACCACTGTCATCACAATTCTTCAAGGACCCTCTCATCACAATGCTCCACGACACTTGTCATCAAATGGCTCCATAACGCCTGTCATCACAGTGTTCCTTGCCCATGTCATCACAATGCTCCATGTCCCCTATAATCACAATGCTCCATGCCTGTTTCCTCACAATGCTCCAGAATTCTTGTCATCACAATGTTCCCAGACCGTGGCATCACAATGCTCCATGGCCCTTGTCATCACAATGCTCCAGAATTCTTGTCATCACAATGTTCCATGACCGTGTCATCACAATGCTACATGACCATGGTCATCACAGTTCTCCATGACCTTTGTCATCACAATGCTCTATGTCGCTTTTCATCACAATTCTCAATGACCACTTTAATCATAACGCTCGCTGACCATTTTCATCACATTTCTCTGTCATTACAATTCCCCATGGCCCCTTTCTTCACAATGCTCCATGATGCCTGTCATCACAAAGCTCCATGGCTTTTGTTTTCACAATGCTCCAGGACCAGTTTCATCACAATACTCTATCCCCCTTGTCATCACAGTGCACAATGAAACCTTTCATTACAATGCTCCATGACACTTGTCATCACAATGCTGCATGGCCTTGATCCTCACAATGCTCCCAGGCATTTTCATCACGATGTTCCATGAAAACTTTCATCACATTTCTCCATGACCATTGTCATCAAAATAGTCCATACCCTTGTCAACACAATGCTGCATAATCCCTGTCATCACAATTCTCCATGACTGCTGTCATCACAATAATCCAGGACAATTTTCATAACAATGCTTCATGCCCCCTGTCATCACAGTGCTCCATGACACCTTTCATTACAATTCCTAGATGATCAATGTCATCACAATGCCCCATGACACCTGCCGTCACATTTTGCTATGACCCTTGTCATCACAATACTCGATGAACCGTGTCATCACAGTGTTCCAGGACACATGTCATCACAATGATCCATGACGACTTTCTTCACAATGCTCCAATACACCTGTCATCACAATGCTCCATGGCCCCTGTTATCATATTGCTCCATGATCTCTTTCATCACAATGCTCCATGACCACTGTCATCACCATGCCTCAGGACGCCTGTCATCTCAATGCTCCATGGCCCCTTTCATCACAATGCTCCATGAACCCAGTCATCACAATGTTCCCTGCTCTTTTCATCACAATGCTCCATGGGTCCTGTCATCACAGTGCTCCATGCCCTTGTAATCAAAATGCTACAGAACTCTTGTCATCATAATGCTCCATGCCAATGTCATCAAAATGCCCCATGACACTTGTCATCACAATGCTCCATGGCCTGTGTCATCACAATGTTCCATGGCCCCTGTCATCACTGTGCTCCATGATACCTTTCATCACAATTCTAGATGACCACTGTCATCACAATGCCCCATGACAGATGTCATCACAATTCGCCATGGTAGTTGTCATCAAAATGCTCCATGAACCGTGCCATCACAAGGTTCCAGGACACTTGTCATCACAATGATCCATGATCACTTTCATCACAATTCTCCATGAACCCTGACATCTCAATGCTCCATAGCCTTTGTATTCACAGTGCTCCATGGCCCCTGTAATCACAGTGCTCCATGACCCCTTTCATCACAATACTCCAAGACCCCTGTCATCACAATGACCCATGACGCCTGCCATCACAAAGCTCCAAGGCCTCTCTTACCAAAAAGCTCCATGTCCACTGTCATCACAAAGATCTCTGCCCATATCATCACAATGCTCCTTTTCACCTTTAATCGCAATGCTCCATGCCCTTTCATCACAATGCTCCAGGTCTGTTGTCATCACCATGCTTCATGCCCGTGTCATCACAATGCTCCATGAATCTTGTCTTCACAATGCTCCGTGGCCCATGTCATCCCAATGCTCCATGACCACTGTCATCACAATTCTCCAAGGCCCCTCTCATAACAATGCTCCACGACACTTGTCATCACATTGCTCCATAACACCTGTCATCACAGTGTTCCCTGCCCATGTCATCACAATGCTCCATGTCCCCTATAATCACAATGCTCCATGCCTGTTTCCTCACAATGCTCCAGAATTCTTGTCATCACAATGTTCCATGACCGTGGCATCACAATGCTCCATGGCCCTTGTCATCACAATGCTCCAGAATTCTTGTCATCACAATGTTCCATGACCGTGGCATCACAATGCTACATGACCCTGGTCATCACAGTTCTCCATGACCTTTGTCATCACAATGCTCTATGTCGCTTTTCATCACAATTCTCAATGACCACTTTAATCATAACGCTCCCTGACCATTTTCATCACATTTCTCTGTCATTACAATTCCCCATGGCCCCTTTCTTCACAATGCTCCATGATGTCTGTCATCACAAAGCTCCATGTCTTTTGTTTTCACAATGCTCCAGGACCAGTTTCATCACAATACTCCATCCCCCTTGTCATCACAGTGCACAATGAAACCTTTCATTACAATGCTCCATGACACTTGTCATCACAATGCTGTATGGCCTTGATCGTCACAATGCTGCCAGGCATTTTCATCACGATGTTCCATGAAAACTTTCATCACATTTCTCCATGACCATTGTCATCACAATAGTCCATACCCTTGTCAACACAATGCTGCATAATCCCTGTCATCACAATTCTCCATGACTGCTGTCATCACAATAATCCAGGACAATTTTCATAACAATGCTTCATGCCCCCTGTCATCACAGTGCTCCATGACACCTTTCATTACAATTCCTAGATGATCAATGTCATCACAATGCCCCATGACACCTGTCGTCACAATTCGCTATGACCCTTGTCATCACAATACTCGATGAACCGTGTCATCACAGTGTTCCAGGACACATGTCATCACAATGATCCATGACGACTTTCTTCACAATGCTCCAATACACCTGTCATCACAATGCTCCATGGCCCCTGTTATCATATTGCTCCATGATCTCTTTCATCACAATGCTCCATGACCACTGTCATCACCATGCTTCAGGACGCCTGTCATCTCAATGCTCCATGGCCCCTTTCATCACAATGCTCCATGAACCCAGTCATCACAATGTTCCCTGCTCTTTTCATCACAATGCTCCATGGGTCCTGTCATCACAGTGCTCCATGCCCTTGTAATCAAAATGCTACAGAACTCTTGTCATCATAATGCTCCATGCCAATGTCATCAAAATGCCCCATGACACTTGTCATCACAATGCTCCATGGCCTGTGTCATCACAATGTTCCATGGCCCCTGTCATCACAATGCTCCATGCCAATGTCATCAAAATGCCCCATGACACTTGCCATCACAATGCTCCATGGCCTTTGTCATAACAATGTTCCATGGCCCCTGTCATCACTGTGCTCCATGATACCTTTCATCACAATTCTAGATGACCACTATCATCACAATGCCCCATGACAGATGTCATCACAATTCGCCATGGTACTTGTCATCACAATGCTCCATGAACCGTGACATCACAAAGTTCCAGGACACTTGTCATCACAATGATCCATGATCACTTCCATCACAATGCTCCATGAACCCTGACATCTCAATGCTCCATAGCCTTTGTATTCACAGTGCTCCATGGCCCCTGTAATCACAGTGCTCCATGACAACATTCATCACAATGCTCCAAGACCACTGTCATCACAATGCCCCATGACGCCTGCCATCACAAATCTCCAAGGCCTCTCTTACCAAAAAGCTCCATGTCCCCTGGCATCAAAAACATCTCTGCCCATATCATCACAATGCTCCTTGTCACCTTTGATCACAATGCTCCATGCCCTTTCATCACAATGCTCCAGAATTCTTGTCATCACAATGTTCCTTGACCGTGTCATCACAATGCTCCATGACTCTTGTCATCACAAAGCTCCATGACCCCTGTCATCACAATGATCCATGACTGCTTTCCTCACAGTGATCCAGTACCCTTTTCATCACAATGCTCCATGCCATTGTCAGCACAATGCTCCTTGGACCCTGGCATCAAAATGCTCCATCCCCTTTTCATCACAATGCTCCAGATAGCCTATCATTACAATGCTCCATGTCCGTGTCATCACAATGCTCCATGCCGTTGTCATCACAATGCTCCATGGCCCCTGTAATCACCATGCTCCATGCCCTTGTCATCACAATGCTCCAGAACACTTGTCATCATAATACTCCATTCCCGTGTCTTCCCATTGCTCAATGACACTTGTCATCAAAATTTTCCTTGGCCTTTGTCATCACAGTGCTCCAAGATACCTTATTTCAAAATTCTACATGACCACTGTCATCACAATGCAAGATGACCAATGTCATCACAATGCCCCAGGACACGTGTCATCACATTTCGCTTTGGCCCTTGTCATCTCAAGGCTGTATGAACCATGTCATCACTAGGTTCCAGGACACTTGTCATCACAGTGATCCATGACCACTTTCATCACAATGCTCCATGAACTCTGTTATCTCAATGCTCCATGGCCTTTGTATTCACAATGCTCCATTTTCCCGAAAATCGCGTTGCTCCATGAACACTTTCATCACAATGCTCCTGGAGCACTGTCACCATAATGCCCCATGACGTCTCTCATCACTGTGCTCCAAGGCCACTCTCATCAAAATGCTCCATGATCTGTGTCAGCACAATATTGCATGACACTTGTCATCACAATGCTCCATGATCAGTGTAATCACAATGATTCCTGCCAATGTCATCACAATGCTCCATGTCTCCTGTCATCACAATGCTCCATGCCCTTGTCATCACAATGCTCCATTAATCTTGTCTTCACAATGCTCCATGACCCATGTCATCACAATGCTCCATGACCACTGTCATCACAATTCTTCAAGGACCCTCTCATCACAATGCTCCACGACACTTGTCATCAAATGGCTCCATAACGCCTGTCATCACAGTGTTCCTTGCCCATGTCATCACAATGCTCCATGTCCCCTATAATCACAATGCTCCATGCCTGTTTCCTCACAATGCTCCAGAATTCTTATCATCACAATGTTCCCAGACCGTGGCATCACAATGCTCCATGGCCCTTGTCATCACAATGCTCCAGAATTCTTGTCATCACAATGTTCCATGACCGTGTCATCACAATGCTACATGACCATGGTCATCACAGTTCTCCATGACCTTTGTCATCACAATGCTCTATGTCACTTTTCATCACAATTCTCAATGACCACTTTAATCATAACGCTCGCTGACCATTTTCATCACATTTCTCTGTCATTACAATTCCCCATGGCCCCTTTCTTCACAATGCTCCATGATGCCTGTCATCACAAAGCTCCATGGCTTTTGTTTTCACAATGCTCCAGGACCAGTTTCATCACAATACTCCATCCCCCTTTTCATCACAGTGCACAATGAAACCTTTCATTACAATGCTCCATGACACTTGTCATCACAATGCTGCATGGCCTTGATCCTCACAATGCTCCCAGGCATTTTCATCACGATGTTCCATGAAAACTTTCATCACATTTCTCCATGACCATTGTCATCAAAATAGTCCATACCCTTGTCAACACAATGCTGCATAATCCCTGTCATCACAATTCTCCATGACTGCTGTCATCACAATAATCCAGGACAATTTTCATAACAATGCTTCATGCCCCCTGTCATCACAGTGCTCCATGACACCTTTCATTACAATTCCTAGATGATCAATGTCATCACAATGCCCCATGACACCTGCCGTCACATTTTGCTATGACCCTTGTCATCACAATACTCGATGAACCGTGTCATCACAGTGTTCCAGGACACATGTCATCACAATGATCCATGACGACTTTCTTCACAATGCTCCAATACACCTGTCATCACAATGCTCCATGGCCCCTGTTATCATATTGCTCCATGATCTCTTTCATCACAATGCTCCATGACCACTGTCATCACCATGCCTCAGGACGCCTGTCATCTCAATGCTCCATGGCCCCTTTCATCACAATGCTCCATGAACCCAGTCATCACAATGTTCCCTGCTCTTTTCATCACAATGCTCCATGGGTCCTGTCATCACAGTGCTCCATGCCCTTGTAATCAAAATGCTACAGAACTCTTGTCATCATAATGCTCCATGCCAATGTCATCAAAATGCCCCATGACACTTGTCATCACAATGCTCCATGGCCTGTGTCATCACAATGTTCCATGGCCCCTGTCATCACTGTGCTCCATGATACCTTTCATCACAATTCTAGATGACCACTGTCATCACAATGCCCCATGACAGATGTCATCACAATTCGCCATGGTAGTTGTCATCAAAATGCTCCATGAACCGTGCCATCACAAGGTTCCAGGACACTTGTCATCACAATGATCCATGATCACTTTCATCACAATTCTCCATGAACCCTGACATCTCAATGCTCCATAGCCTTTGTATTCAAAGTGCTCCATGGCCCCTGTAATCACAGTGCTCCATGACCCCTTTCATCACAATGCTCCAAGACCCCTGTCATCACAATGACCCATGACGCCTGCCATCACAAAGCTCCAAGGCCTCTCTTACCAAAAAGCTCCATGTCCACTGTCATCACAAAGATCTCTGCCCATATCATCACAATGCTCCTTTTCACCTTTAATCGCAATGCTCCATGCCCTTTCATCACAATGCTCTAGAATACTTGTCATCGCAATGTTCCTTGACCGTGTCATCACAATGTTCCATGACCCTTGTCATCACAAAGCTCCATGAGCCCTGTCATCACAATGATCCATGACTCCTTTCCTCACAGTGCTCCAGTACCCTTTTCATCACAATGCTCCATGCCATTGTCAGCACAATGCTCCTTGGACCCTGGCATCAAAATGCTCCATCCCCTTTTCATCACAATGCTCCAGATAGCCTATCATTACAATGCTCCATGTCCGTGTCATCACAATGCTCCATGCCGTTGTCATCACAATGCTCCATGGCCCCTGGAATCACAATGCTCCATGCCCTTGTCATCACAATGCTCCAGAACACTTGTCATCATAATACTCCATTCCCGTGTCATCACATTGCTCAAAGACACTTGTCATCAAAATGTTCCTTGGCCTTTGTCATCACAGTGCTCCATGATACCTTTAATCAAAATTCTACATGAACACTGTCATCACAATGCAAGATGACCAATGTCATCACAATGCCCCATGACACGTGTCATCACAATTCGACTTGGCCCTTGTCATCTCAAGGCGGTATGAACCGTGTCATCACTAGGTTCCAGGACAATTGTCATCACAGTGATCCATGACCACTTTCATTACAATGCTCCATGAACTCTGTTTTCTCAATGCTCCATGGCCTTTGTATTCACAATGCTCCATTTTCCCGATAATCGCGTTGCTCCATGAACACTTTCATCACAATGCTCCTTGACCACTGTCACCATAATGACCCATGACATCTCTCATCGCTGTGCTCCAAGGCCACTCTCATCAAAATGCTCCATGATCTGTGTCAGCATAATATTGCATGACACTTGTCATCACAATGCTCCATGTCTCCTGTAATCACAATGCTCCATGCGTTTGTCATCACATTGCTGCAGGTCTGTTGTCATCACCATGCTTCATGCCCGTGTCATCACAATGCTCCATGAATCTTGTCTTCACAATGCTCCATGACCACTGTCATCACAATTCTCCAAGGCCCCTCTCATCACAATGCTCCTCGACACTTGTCATCACATTGCTCCATAACACCTGTCATCACAGTTTTCCCTGCCCATGTCATCACAATGCTCCTTGTCCCCTATAATCACAATGCTCCATGCATGTTTCCTCACAATGCTCCAGAATTCTTGTCATCACAATGTTCCATGACCGTGGCATCACAATGCTCCATGGCCCTTGTCATCACAATGCTCCAGAATTCTTGTCATCACAATGTTCCATGACCGTGTCATCACAATGCTATATGATCCTGGTCATCACAGTTCTCCATGACCTTTGTCATCACAATGCTCTATGTCGCTTTTCTTCACAATTCTCAATGACCACTTTAATCATAACGCTCGCTGACCATTTTCATCACATTTCTCTATTATCATTACAATTCCCCATGGCCCCTTTCTTCACAATGCTCCATGATGCCTGTCATCACAAAGCTCCAAGGCTTTTGTTTTCACAATGCTCCAGGACCAGTTTCCTCACAATACTCCATCCCCCTTGTCATCACAGTGCACAATGAAACCTTTCATTACAATGCTCCATGACACTTGTCATCACAATGCTCCATGGCCTTTATAGTCACAATGCTCCCAGGCATTTTCATCACGATGTTCCATGAAAACTTTCATCACATTTCTCCATGACCATTGTCATCACAATAGTCCATACCCTTGTCAACACAATGCTGCATAATCCCTGTCATCACAATTCTCCATGACTGCTGTCATCACAATAATCCAGGACAATTTTCATAACAATGCTTCATGCCCCCAGTCATCACAGTGCTCCATGACACCTTTCATCACAATTCCTAGATGATCAATGTCATCACAATGCCCCATGACACCTGTCGTCACAATTCGCTATGACCCTTGTCATCACAATACTCGATGAACCGTGTCATCACAGTGTTCCAGGACACATGTCATCACAATGATCCATGACGACTTTCATCACAATGCTCCAATACACCTGTCATCACAATGCTCCATGGCCCCTGTTATCATATTGCTCCATGATCTCTTTCATCACAATGCTCCATGACCACTGTCATCACCATGCCTCATGAGGCCTGTCATCTCAATGCTCCATGGCCCCTTTCATCACAGTGCTCCATGAAACCAGTCACCACAATGTTCCCTGCCCTTTTCATCACAATGCCCCATGGCACTGTCATCACAATGCTCCATGCCCTTGCCATCAAAATGCACCAGAACACTTGTCATCATAATGCTCCATGCCAATGTCATCAAAATTCCCCATGACACTTCTCATCACAATGTTCCATGGACCCTGTCATCACAATACTCCATGCCAATGTCATCAAAATGCCCCATGACACTTATCAAAGCAATGCTCCATGGCCTTTGTCATCACAATGTTCCATGGCCCGTTTCATCATAGTGCTACATGATACCTTTCATCACAATTCTAGATGACCACTGTCATCACAATGCCCCATGACAGATGTCATCACAATTCGCCATGGTCCTTGTCATCACAATGCTCCATGAACCGTGATATCACAAGGTTCCAGGACACTTGTCATCACAATGATCCATGATCACTTTCATCACAATGCTCCATGAACCCTGACATCTCAGTGCTCCATAGCCTTTGTATTCACAGTGCACCATGGCCCCTGTAATCACAGTGCTCCATGACCCCTTTCATCACAATGCTCCAAGACCCCTGTCATCACAATGCCCCATGACGCCTGCCATCACAAATCTCCAAGGCCTCTCTTACCAAAAACCTCCATGACCCTTGGCATCACAAAGATCTCTGCCCATATCATCACAATGCTCCTTGTCACGTTTAATCACAATGCTCCATGCCCTTTCATCACAATGCCCCAGAATTCTTGTCATCGCAATGTTCCTTGACGGTGTCATCACTATGCTCCATGACACTTGTCATCACAAAGCTCCATGACCCCTGTCATCACAATGATCCATGACTCCTTTCCTCACAGTGCTCCAGTACCCATTTCATCACAATGCTCCATGCCATTGTCAGCACAATGCTCCTTGGACCCTGTCATCAAAATGCTCCATCCCCTTTTCATCACAATGCTCCCGATAGCCTATCATTACAATGCTCCATGTCCGTGTCATCACAATGCGACTTACCATTGTCATCACAATGCTCCATGGCCCCTGTAATCACAATGTTCCTTGACCGTGTCATCACAATTCTCCAGAACACTTGTCATCATAATACTCCATTCCCGTGTCATCCCATTGCTCAATGACACTTGTCATCAAAATGTTCCTTGGCCTTTGTCATCACAGTGCTCCATGATACCTTATTTCAAAATTCTACATGACCAATGTCATCACAATGCCCCAGGACACGTGTCATCACATTTCGCCTTGGCCCTTGTCATCTCAAGGCTGTATGAACCGTGTCATCACTAGGTTCCAGGACATTTGTCATCACAGTGATCCATGACCACTTTCATCACAATGCTCCATGAACTCTGTTATCTCAATGCTCCATGGCCATTGTATTCACAATGCTCCATTGTCCCGATAATCGCGTTGCTCCATGAACACTTTCATCACAATGCTCCTGGAGCACTGTCACCATAATGCCCCATGACGTCTCTCATCACTGTGCTCCAAGGCCACTCTCATCAAAATGCTCCATAATCTGTGTCAGCACAATATTGCATGACACTTGTCATCACAATGCTCCATGATCCCTGTAATCACAATGATCCCTGCCAATGTCATCACAATGCTCCATGTCTCCTGTCATCACAATGCTCCATTCCTTTGTCATCACAATGCTCCAGGTCTGTTGTCATCACCATGCTTCATGCCCGTGTCATCACAATGCTCCATGAATCTTGTCTTCACAATGCTCCGTGGCCCATGTCATCCCAATGCTCCATGACCACTGTCATCACAATTCTCCAAGGCCCCTCTCATAACAATGCTCCACGACACTTGTCATCACATTGCTCCATAACACCTGTCATCACAGTGTTCCCTGCCCATGTCATCACAATGCTCCATGTCCCCTATAATCACAATGCTCCATGCCTGTTTCCTCACAATGCTCCAGAATTCTTGTCATCACAATGTTCCATGACCGTGGCATCACAATGCTCCATGGCCCTTGTCATCACAATGCTCCAGAATTCTTGTCATCACAATGTTCCATGACCGTGGCATCACAATGCTACATGACCCTGGTCATCACAGTTCTCCATGACCTTTGTCATCACAATGCTCTATGTCGCTTTTCATCACAATTCTCAATGACCACTTTAATCATAACGCTCCCTGACCATTTTCATCACATTTCTCTGTCATTACAATTCCCCATGGCCCCTTTCTTCACAATGCTCCATGATGTCTGTCATCACAAAGCTCCATGGCTTTTGTTTTCACAATGCTCCAGGACCAGTTTCATCACAATACTCCATCCCCCTTGTCATCACAGTGCACAATGAAACCTTTCATTACAATGCTCCATGACACTTGTCATCACAATGCTCCATGGCCTTTATAGTCACAATGCTCCCAGGCATTTTCATCACGATGTTCCATGAAAACTTTCATCACATTTCTCCATGACCATTGTCATCACAATAGTCCATACCCTTGTCAACACAATGCTGCATAATCCCTGTCATCACAATTCTCCATGACTGCTGTCATCACAATAATCCAGGACAATTTTCATAACAATGCTTCATGCCCCCAGTCATCACAGTGCTCCATGACACCTTTCATCACAATTCCTAGATGATCAATGTCATCACAATGCCCCATGACACCTGTCGTCACAATTCGCTATGACCCTTGTCATCACAATACTCGATGAACCGTGTCATCACAGTGTTCCAGGACACATGTCATCACAATGATCCATGACGACTTTCATCACAATGCTCCAATACACCTGTCATCACAATGCTCCATGGCCCCTGTTATCATATTGCTCCATGATCTCTTTCATCACAATGCTCCATGACCACTGTCATCACCATGCCTCATGACGCCTGTCATCTCAATGCTCCATGGCCCCTTTCATCACAATGCTCCATGAACCCAGTCATCACAATGTTCCCTGCCCTTTTCATCACAATGCTCCATGGGCCCTGTCATCACAATGCTCCATGCCCTTGTCATCAAAATGCTCCAGAACTCTTGTCATCATAATGCTCCATGCCAATGGCATCAAAATGCCCCATGACACTTGTCATCACAATGTTCCATGGCCCCTGTCATCACAATGCTCCATGCCAATGTCATCAAAATGCCCCATGACACTTGTCATCCCAATGCTCCATGGCCTTTGTCATCACAATGTTCCATGGCCCCTGTCATCACAGTGCTCCATGATACCTTTCATCACAATTCTAGATGACCACTGTCATCACAATGCCCTATGACAGATTTCATCACAATTCGCCATGGTCCTTGACATCACAATGCTCCATGAACCATGACATCACAAGGTTCCAGGACACTTGTCATCACAATGATCCATGATCACTTCCATCACAATGCTCCATGAACCCTGACATCTCAATGCTCCATAGCCTTTGTATTCACAGTGCTCCATGGCCCCTGTAATGACAGTGCTCCATGACAACATTCATCACAATGCTCCAAGACCTCTGTCATCACAATGCCCCATGACACCTGCCATCACAAATCTCCAAGGCCTCTCTTACCAAAAAGCTCCATGTCCCCTGGCATCACAAAGATCTCTGCCCATATCATCACAATGCTCCTTGTCACCTTTGATCACAATGCTCCATGCCCTTTCATCACAATGCTCCAGAATTCTTGTCATCACAATGTTCCTTGACCGTGTCATCACAATGCTCCATGACCCTTGTCATCACAAAGCTCCATGACCCCTGTCATCACAATGATCCATGTCTGCTTTCCTCACAGTGCTCCAGTACCCTTTTCATCACAATGCTCCATGCCATTGTCAGCACAATTCTCCTTGGACCCTGTCATCAAAATGCTCCATCCCCTTTTCATCACAATGCTCCCGATAGCCTATCTTTACAATGCTCCATGTCCGTGTCATCACAATGCTCCATGCCGTTGTCATCACAATGCTCCATGGCCCCTGTAATCACCATGCTCCATGCCCTTGTCATCACAATGCTCCAGAACACTTGTCATCATAATACTCCATTCCCGTGTCATCCCATTGCTCAATGACACATGTCATCAAAATGTTCCTTGGCCTTTGTCATCACAGTGCTCCATGATACCTTATTTCAAAATTCTACATGACCACCGTCATCACAATGCAAGATGACCAATGTCATCACAATGCCCCAGGACACGTGTCATCACATTTCGCCTTGGCCCTTGTCATCTCAAGGCTGTATGAACCGTGTCATCACTAGGTTCCAGGACACTTGTCATCACAGTGATCCATGACCACTTTCATCACAATGCTCCATGAACTCTGTTATCTCAATGCTCCATGGCCTTTGTATTCACAGTGCTCTATTTTCCCGATAATCGCGTTGCTCCATGAACACTTTCATGACAATGCTCCTGGACCACTGTCACCATAATGCCCCATGACGTCTCTCATCACTGTGCTCCAAGGCCACTCTCATCAAAATGCTCCATAATCTGTGTCAGCACAATATTGCATGACACTTGTCATCACAATGCTCCATGATCCCTGTAATCACAATGATCCCTGCCAATGTCATGACAATGCTCCATGTCTCCTGTCATCACAATGCTCCATGCCCTTGTCATCACAATGCTCCAGGTCTGTTGTCATCACCATGCTTCATGCCCGTGTCATCACAATGCTCCATGAATCTTGTCTTCACAATGCTCCATGACCACTGTCATCACAATTCTCCAAGGCCCCTCTCATCACAATGCTCCTCGACACTTGTCATCACATTGCTCCATAACACCTGTCATCACAGTGTTCCCTGCCCATGTCATCACAATGCTCCTTGTCCCCTATAATCACAATGCTCCATGCATGTTTCCTCACAATGCTCCAGAATTCTTGTCATCACAATGTTCCATGACCGTGGAATCACAATGCTCCATGGCCCTTGTCATCACAATGCTCCAGAATTCTTGTCATCACAATGTTCCATGACCGTGTCATCACAATGCTACATGACCCTGGTCATCACATTTCTCCATGGCCTTTGTCATCACAATGCTCTATGTCGCTTTTCATCACAATTCTCAATGACCACTTTAATCATAACGCTCGCTGACCACTTTCATCACATTTCTCTATTGTCATTACAATTCCCCATGGCCCCTTTCTTCACAATGCTCCATGATGCCTGTCATCACAAAGCTCCATGGCTTTTGTTTTCACAATGCTCCAGGACCAGTTTCATCACAATACTCCATCCCCCTTGTCATCACAGTGCACAATGAAACCTTTCATTACAATGATCCATGACACTTGTCTTCACAATGCTCCATGGCCTTTATAGTCACAATGCTCCCAGGCATTTTCATCACGATGTTCCATGAAAACTTTCATCACATTTCTCCACGACCATTGTCATCACAATAGTCCATACCCTTGTCAACACAATGCTGCATAATCCCTTTCATCACAATTCTCCATGACTGCTGTCATCACAATAATCCAGTACAATTTTCATAACAATGCTTCATGCCCCCAGTCATCACAGTGCTCCATGACACCTTTCATCACAAATCCTAGATGATCAATGTCATCACAATGCCCCATGACACCTGTCGTCACAATTCGCTATGACCCTTGTCATCACAATACTCGATGAACCGTGTCATCACAGTGTTCCAGGACACATGTCATCACGATGCTCCATGTTCCCTGTTATCATATTGCTCCATGATCTCTTTCATCACAATGCTCCATGACCACTGACATCACCATGCCTCATGACGCCTGTCATCTCAGTGCTCCATGGCCCCTTTCATCACAATGCTCCATGAACCCAGTCATCACAATGTTCCCTGCCCTTTTCATCACAATGCTCCATGGGCCCTGTCATCACAATGCTCCATGCCCTTGTCATCAAAATGCTCCAGAACTCTTGTCATCATAATGCTCCATGCCAATGGCATCAAAATGCCCCATGACACTTGTCATCACAATGATCCATGGCCCCTGTCATCACAATGCTCCATGCCAATGTCATCAAAATGCCCCATGACACTTGTCATCACAATGCTCCATGGCCTTTGTCATCACAATGTTCCATGGCCCCTGTCATCACAGTGCTCCATGATACCTTTCATCACAATTCTAGATGACCACTGTCATCACAATGCCCCATGACAGATGTCATCACAATTCGCCATGGTCCTTGACATTACAATGCTCCATGAAACGTGGCATCACAAGGTTCCAGGACACTTGTCATCACAATGATCCATGATCACTTCCATCACAATGCTCCATGAACCCTGACATCTCAAGGCTCCATAGCCTTTGTATTCACAGTGCTCCATGGCCCCTGTAATCACAGTGCTCCATGACAACATTCATCACAATGCTCCAAGACCACTGTCATCACAATGCCCCATGACGCCTGCCATCACAAATCTCCAAGGCCTCTCTTACCAAAAAGCTCCATGTCCCCTGGCATCACAAAGATCTCTGCCCATATCATCACAATGCTCCTTGTCACCTTTGATCACAATGCTCCATGCCCTTTCATCACAATGCTCCAGAATTCTTGTGATCACAATGTTCCTTGACCGTGTCATCACAATGCTCCATGACCCTTGTCATCACAAAGCTCCATGACCCCTGTCATCACAATGATCCATGTCTGCTTTCCTCACAGTGCTCCAGTACCCTTTTCATCACAATGCTCCATGCCATTGTCAGCACAATTCTCCTTGTACCCTGTCATCAAAATGCTCCATCCCCTTTTCATCACAATGCTCCCGATAGCCTATCTTTACAATGCTCCATGTCCGTGTCATCACAATGCTCCATGCCATTGTCATCACAATGCTCCATGGCCCCTGTAATCACCATGCTCCATGCCCTTGTCATCACAATGCTCCAGAACACTTGTCATCATAATACTCCATTCCCGTGTCATCCCATTGCTCAATGACACATGTCATCAAAATGTTCCTTGGCCTTTGTCATCACAGTGCTCCATGATACCTTATTTCAAAATTCTACATGACCACCGTCATCACAATGCAAGATGACCAATGTCATCACAATGCCCCAGGACACGTGTCATCACATTTCGCCTTGGCCCTTGTCATCTCAAGGCTGTATGAACCATGTCATCACTAGGTTCCAGGACACTTGTCATCACAGTGATCCATGACCACTTTCATCACAATGCTCCATGAACTCTGTTATCTCAATGCTCCATGGCCTTTGTATTCACAATGCTCCATTTTCCCGATAATCGCGTTGCTCCATGAACACTTTCATGACAATGCTCCTGGACCACTGTCACCATAATGCCCCATGACGTCTCTCATCACTGTGCTCCAAGGCCACTCTCATCAAAATGCTCCATGATCTGTGTCAGCACAATATTGCATGACACTTGTCATCACAATGCTCCATGATCCCTGTAATCACAATGATCCCTGCCAATGTCATGACAATGCTCCATGTCTCCTGTCATCACAATGCTCCATGCCCTTGTCATCACAATGCTCCAGGTCTGTTGTCATCACCATGCTTCATGCCCGTGTCATCACAATGCTCCATGAATCTTGTCTTCACAATGCTCCATGACCACTGTCATCACAATTCTCCAAGGCCCCTCTCATCACAATGCTCCTCGACACTTGTCATCACATTGCTCCATAACACCTGTCATCACAGTGTTCCCTGCCCATGTCATCACAATGCTCCTTGTCCCCTATAATCACAATGCTCCATGCATGTTTCCTCACAATGCTCCAGAATTCTTGTCATCACAATGTTCCATGACCGTGGAATCACAATGCTCCATGGCCCTTGTCATCACAATGCTCCAGAATTCTTGTCATCACAATGTTCCATGACCGTGTCATCACAATGCTACATGACCCTGGTCATCACATTTCTCCATGGCCTTTGTCATCACAATGCTCTATGTCGCTTTTCATCACAATTCTCAATGACCACTTTAATCATAACGCTCGCTGACCACTTTCATCACATTTCTCTATTGTCATTACAATTCCCCATGGCCCCTTTCTTCACAATGCTCCATGATGCCTGTCATCACAAAGCTCCATGGCTTTTGTTTTCACAATGCTCCAGGACCAGTTTCATCACAATACTCCATCCCCCTTGTCATCACAGTGCACAATGAAACCTTTCATTACAATGATCCATGACACTTGTCTTCACAATGCTCCATGGCCTTTATAGTCACAATGCTCCCAGGCATTTTCATCACGATGTTCCATGAAAACTTTCATCACATTTCTCCATGACCATTGTCATCACAATAGTCCATACCCTTGTCAACACAATGCTGCATAATCCCTTTCATCACAATTCTCCATGACTGCTGTCATCACAATAATCCAGTACAATTTTCATAACAATGCTTCATGCCCCCAGTCATCACAGTGCTCCATGACACCTTTCATCACAAATCCTAGATGATCAATGTCATCACAATGCCCCATGACACCTGTCGTCACAATTCGCTATGACCCTTGTCATCACAATACTCGATGAACCGTGTCATCACAGTGTTCCAGGACACATGTCATCACGATGCTCCATGTTCCCTGTTATCATATTGCTCCATGATCTCTTTCATCACAATGCTCCATGACCACTGACATCACCATGCCTCATGACGCCTGTCATCTCAGTGCTCCATGGCCCCTTTCATCACAATGCTCCATGAACCCAGTCATCACAATGTTCCCTGCCCTTTTCATCACAATGCTCCATGGGCCCTGTCATCACAATGCTCCATGCCCTTGTCATCAAAATGCTCCAGAACTCTTGTCATCATAATGCTCCATGCCAATGGCATCAAAATGCCCCATGACACTTGTCATCACAATGATCCATGGCCCCTGTCATCACAATGCTCCATGCCAATGTCATCAAAATGCCCCATGACACTTGTCATCACAATGCTCCATGGCCTTTGTCATCACAATGTTCCATGGCCCCTGTCATCACAGTGCTCCATGATACCTTTCATCACAATTCTAGATGACCACTGTCATCACAATGCCCCATGACAGATGTCATCACAATTCGCCATGGTCCTTGACATTACAATGCTCCATGAAACGTGGCATCACAAGGTTCCAGGACACTTGTCATCACAATGATCCATGATCACTTCCATCACAATGCTCCATGAACCCTGACATCTCAAGGCTCCATAGCCTTTGTATTCACAGTGCTCCATGGCCCCTGTAATCACAGTGCTCCATGACAACATTCATCACAATGCTCCAAGACCACTGTCATCACAATGCCCCATGACGCCTGCCATCACAAATCTCCAAGGCCTCTCTTACCAAAAAGCTCCATGTCCCCTGGCATCACAAAGATCTCTGCCCATATCATCACAATGCTCCTTGTCACCTTTGATCACAATGCTCCATGCCCTTTCATCACAATGCTCCAGAATTCTTGTCATCACAATGTTCCTTGACCGTGTCATCACAATGCTCCATGACCCTTGTCATCACAAAGCTCCATGACCCCTGTCATCACAATGATCCATGTCTGCTTTCCTCACAGTGCTCCAGTACCCTTTTCATCACAATGCTCCATGCCATTGTCAGCACAATTCTCCTTGTACCCTGTCATCAAAATGCTCCATCCCCTTTTCATCACAATGCTCCCGATAGCCTATCTTTACAATGCTCCATGTCCGTGTCATCACAATGCTCCATGCCATTGTCATCACAATGCTCCATGGCCCCTGTAATCACCATGCTCCATGCCCTTGTCATCACAATGCTCCAGAACACTTGTCATCATAATACTCCATTCCCGTGTCATCCCATTGCTCAATGACACATGTCATCAAAATGTTCCTTGGCCTTTGTCATCACAGTGCTCCATGATACCTTATTTCAAAATTCTACATGACCACCGTCATCACAATGCAAGATGACCAATGTCATCACAATGCCCCAGGACACGTGTCATCACATTTCGCCTTGGCCCTTGTCATCTCAAGGCTGTATGAACCATGTCATCACTAGGTTCCAGGACACTTGTCATCACAGTGATCCATGACCACTTTCATCACAATGCTCCATGAACTCTGTTATCTCAATGCTCCATGGCCTTTGTATTCACAGTGCTGCATTTTCCCGATAATCGCGTTGCTCCATGAACACTTTCATGACAATGCTCCTGGACCACTGTCACCATAATGCCCCATGACGTCTCTCATCACTGTGTTCCAAGGCCACTCTCATCAAAATGCTCCATGATCTGTGTCAGCACAATATTGCATGACACTTGTCATCACAATGCTCCATGATCCTTGTAATCACAATGATCCCTGCCAATGTCATGACAATGCTCCATGTCTCCTGTCATCACAATGCTCCATGCCCTTGTCATCACAATGCTCCAGGTCTGTTGTCATCACCATGCTTCATGCCCGTGTCATCACAATGCTCCATGAATCTTGTCTTCACAATGCTCCATGACCACTGTCATCACAATTCTCCAAGGCCCCTCTCATCACAATGCTCCTCGACACTTGTCATCACATTGCTCCATAACACCTGTCATCACAGTGTTCCCTGCCCATGTCATCACAATGCTCCTTGTCCCCTATAATCACAATGCTCCATGCATGTTTCCTCACAATGCTCCAGAATTCTTGTCATCACAATGTTCCATGACCGTGGAATCACAATGCTCCATGGCCCTTGTCATCACAATGCTCCAGAATTCTTGTCATCACAATGTTCCATGACCGTGTCATCACAATGCTACATGACCCTGGTCATCACATTTCTCCATGGCCTTTGTCATCACAATGCTCTATGTCGCTTTTCATCACAATTCTCAATGACCACTTTAATCATAACGCTCGCTGACCATTTTCATCACATTTCTCTATTGTCATTACAATTCCCCATGGCCCCTTTCTTCACAATGCTCCATGATGCCTGTCATCACAAAGCTCCATGGCTTTTGTTTTCACAATGCTCCAGGACCAGTTTCATCACAATACTCCATCCCCCTTGTCATCACAGTGCACAATGAAACCTTTCATTACAATGCTCCATGACACTTGTCTTCACAATGCTCCATGGCCTTTATAGTCACAATGCTGCCAGGCATTTTCATCACGATGTTCCATGAAAACTTTCATCACATTTCTCCATGACCATTGTCATCACAATAGTCCATACCCTTGTCAACACAATGCTGCATAATCCCTTTCATCACAATTCTCCATGACTGCTGTCATCACAATAATCCAGGACAATTTTCATAACAATGCTTCATGCCCCCAGTCATCACAGTGCTCCATGACACCTTTCATCACAATTCCTAGATGATCAATGTCATCACAATGCCCCATGACACCTGTCGTCACAATTCGCTATGACCCTTGTCATCACAATACTCGATGAACCGTGTCATCACAGTGTTCCAGGACACATGTCATCACGATGCTCCATGTTCCCTGTTATCATATTGCTCCATGATCTCTTTCATCACAATGCTCCATGACCACTGTCATCACCATGCCTCATGACGCCTGTCATCTCAATGCTCCATGGCCCCTTTCATCACAATGCTCCATGAACCCAGTCATCACAATGTTCCCTGCCCTTTTCATCACAATGCTCCATGGGCCCTGTCATCACAATGCTCCATGCCAATGTCATCAAAATGCCCCATGACACTTGTCATCACAATGCTCCATGGCCTTTGTCATCACAATGTTCCATGGCCCCTGTCATCACAGTGCTCCATGATACCTTTCATCACAATTCTAGATGACCACTGTCATCACAATGCCCCATGACAGATGTCATCACAATTCGCCATGGTCCTTGACATCACAATGCTCCATGAACCGTGGCATCACAAGGTTCCAGGACACTTGTCATCACAATGATCCATGATCACTTCCATCACAATGCTCCATGAACCCTGACATCTCAATGCTCCATAGCCTTTGTATTCACAGTGCTCCATGGCCCCTGTAATCACAGTGCTCCATGACAACATTCATCACAATGCTCCAAGACCACTGTCATCACAATGCCCCATGACGCCTGCCATCACAAATCTCCAAGGCCTCTCTTACCAAAAAGCTCCATGTCCCCTGGCATCACAAAGATCTCTGCCCATATCATCACAATGCTCCTTGTCACCTTTGATCACAATGCTCCATGCCCTTTCATCACAATGCTCCAGAATTCTTGTCATCACAATGTTCCTTGACCGTGTCATCACAATGCTCCATGACCCTTGTCATCACAAAGCTCCATGACCCCTGTCATCACAATGATCCATGTCTGCTTTCCTCACAGTGCTCCAGTACCCTTTTCATCACAATGCTCCATGCCATTGTCAGCACAATTCTCCTTGTACCCTGTCATCAAAATGCTCCATCCCCTTTTCATCACAATGCTCCCGATAGCCTATCTTTACAATGCTCCATGTCCGTGTCATCACAATGCTCCATGCCATTGTCATCACAATGCTCCATGGCCCCTGTAATCACCATGCTCCATGCCCTTGTCATCACAATGCTCCAGAACACTTGTCATCATAATACTCCATTCCCGTGTCATCCCATTGCTCAATGACACATGTCATCAAAATGTTCCTTGGCCTTTGTCATCACAGTGCTCCATGATACCTTATTTCAAAATTCTACATGACCACCGTCATCACAATGCAAGATGACCAATGTCATCACAATGCCCCAGGACACGTGTCATCACATTTCGCCTTGCCCCTTGTCATCTCAAGGCTGTATGAACCATGTCATCACTAGGTTCCAGGACACTTGTCATCACAGTGATCCATGACCACTTTCATCACAATGCTCCATGAACTCTGTTATCTCAATGCTCCATGGCCTTTGTATTCACAGTGCTCCATTTTCCCGATAATCGCGTTGCTCCATGAACACTTTCATGACAATGCTCCTGGACCACTGTCACCATAATGCCCCATGACGTCTCTCATCACTGTGCTCCAAGGCCACTCTCATCAAAATGCTCCATGATCTGTGTCAGCACAATATTGCATGACACTTGTCATCACAATGCTCCATGATCCCTGTAATCACAATGATCCCTGCCAATGTCATGACAATGCTCCATGTCTCCTGTCATCACAATGCTCCATGCCCTTGTCATCACAATGCTCCAGGTCTGTTGTCATCACCATGCTTCATGCCCGTGTCATCACAATGCTCCATGAATCTTGTCTTCACAATGCTCCATGACCACTGTCATCACAATTCTCCAAGGCCCCTCTCATCACAATGCTCCTCGACACTTGTCATCACATTGCTCCATAACACCTGTCATCACAGTGTTCCCTGCCCATGTCATCACAATGCTCCTTGTCCCCTATAATCACAATGCTCCATGCATGTTTCCTCACAATGCTCCAGAATTCTTGTCATCACAATGTTCCATGACCGTGGAATCACAATGCTCCATGGCCCTTGTCATCACAATGCTCCAGAATTCTTGTCATCACAATGTTCCATGACCGTGTCATCACAATGCTACATGACCCTGGTCATCACATTTCTCCATGGCCTTTGTCATCACAATGCTCTATGTCGCTTTTCATCACAATTCTCAATGACCACTTTAATCATAACGCTCGCTGACCATTTTCATCACATTTCTCTATTGTCATTACAATTCCCCATGGCCCCTTTCTTCACAATGCTCCATGATGCCTGTCATCACAAAGCTCCATGGCTTTTGTTTTCACAATGCTCCAGGACCAGTTTCATCACAATACTCCATCCCCCTTGTCATCACAGTGCACAATGAAACCTTTCATTACAATGCTCCATGACACTTGTCTTCACAATGCTCCATGGCCTTTATAGTCACAATGCTGCCAGGCATTTTCATCACGATGTTCCATGAAAACTTTCATCACATTTCTCCATGACCATTGTCATCACAATAGTCCATACCCTTGTCAACACAATGCTGCATAATCCCTTTCATCACAATTCTCCATGACTGCTGTCATCACAATAATCCAGGACAATTTTCATAACAATGCTTCATGCCCCCAGTCATCACAGTGCTCCATGACACCTTTCATCACAATTCCTACATGATCAATGTCATCACAATGCCCCATGGCACCTGTCGTCACAATTCGCTATGACCCTTGTCATCACAATACTCGATGAACCGTGTCATCACAGTGTTCCAGGACACATGTCATCACGATGCTCCATGTTCCCTGTTATCATATTGCTCCATGATCTCTTTCATCACAATGCTCCATGACCACTGTCATCACCATGCCTCATGACGCCTGTCATCTCAATGCTCCATGGCCCCTTTCATCACAATGCTCCATGAACCCAGTCATCACAATGTTCCCTGCCCTTTTCATCACAATGCTCCATGGGCCCTGTCATCACAATGCTCCATGCCCTTGTCATCAAAATGCTCCAGAACTCTTGTCATCATAATGCTCCATGCCAATGGCATCAAAATGCCCCATGACACTTGTCATCACAATGATCCATGGCCCCTGTCATCACAATGCTCCATGCCAATGTCATCAAAATGCCCCATGACACTTGTCATCACAATGCTCCATGGCCTTTGTCATCACAATGTTCCATGGCCCCTGTCATCACAGTGCTCCATGATACCTCTCATCACAATTCTAGATGACCACTGTCATCACAATGCCCCATGACAGATGTCATCACAATTCGCCATGGTCCTTGACATCACAATGCTCCATGAACCGTGGCATCACAAGGTTCCAGGACACTTGTCATCACAATGATCCATGATCACTTCCATCACAATGCTCCATGAACCCTGACATCTCAATGCTCCATAGCCTTTGTATTCACAGTGCTCCATGGCCCCTGTAATCACAGTGCTCCATGACAACATTCATCACAATGCTCCAAGACCACTGTCATCACAATGCCCCATGACGCCTGCCATCACAAATCTCCAAGGCCTCTCTTACCAAAAAGCTCCATGTCCCCTGGCATCACAAAGATCTCTGCCCATATCATCACAATGCTCCTTGTCACCTTTGATCACAATGCTCCATGCCCTTTCATCACAATGCTCCAGAATTCTTGTCATCACAATGTTCCTTGACCGTGTCATCACAATGCTCCATGACCCTTGTCATCACAAAGCTCCATGACCCCTGTCATCACAATGATCCATGTCTGCTTTCCTCACAGTGCTCCAGTACCCTTTTCATCACAATGCTCCATGCCATTGTCAGCACAATTCTCCTTGTACCCTGTCATCAAAATGCTCCATCCCCTTTTCATCACAATGCTCCCGATAGCCTATCTTTACAATGCTCCATGTCCGTGTCATCACAATGCTCCATGCCATTGTCATCACAATGCTCCATGGCCCCTGTAATCACCATGCTCCATGCCCTTGTCATCACAATGCTCCAGAACACTTGTCATCATAATACTCCATTCCCGTGTCATCCCATTGCTCAATGACACATGTCATCAAAATGTTCCTTGGCCTTTGTCATCACAGTGCTCCATGATACCTTATTTCAAAATTCTACATGACCACCGTCATCACAATGCAAGATGACCAATGTCATCACAATGCCCCAGGACACGTGTCATCACATTTCGCCTTGGCCCTTGTCATCTCAAGGCTGTATGAACCATGTCATCACTAGGTTCCAGGACACTTGTCATCACAGTGATCCATGACCACTTTCATCACAATGCTCCATGAACTCTGTTATCTCAATGCTCCATGGCCTTTGTATTCACAGTGCTCCATTTTCCCGATAATCGCGTTGCTCCATGAACACTTTCATGACAATGCTCCTGGACCACTGTCACCATAATGCCCCATGACGTCTCTCATCACTGTGCTCCAAGGCCACTCTCATCAAAATGCTCCATGATCTGTGTCAGCACAATATTGCATGACACTTGTCATCACAATGCTCCATGATCCCTGTAATCACAATGATCCCTGCCAATGTCATGACAATGCTCCATGTCTCCTGTCATCACAATGCTCCATGCCCTTGTCATCACAATGCTCCAGGTCTGTTGTCATCACCATGCTTCATGCCCGTGTCATCACAATGCTCCATGAATCTTGTCTTCACAATGCTCCATGACCACTGTCATCACAATTCTCCAAGGCCCCTCTCATCACAATGCTCCTCGACACTTGTCATCACATTGCTCCATAACACCTGTCATCACAGTGTTCCCTGCCCATGTCATCACAATGCTCCTTGTCCCCTATAATCACAATGCTCCATGCATGTTTCCTCACAATGCTCCAGAATTCTTGTCATCACAATGTTCCATGACCGTGGAATCACAATGCTCCATGGCCCTTGTCATCACAATGCTCCAGAATTCTTGTCATCACAATGTTCCATGACCGTGTCATCACAATGCTACATGACCCTGGTCATCACATTTCTCCATGGCCTTTGTCATCACAATGCTCTATGTCGCTTTTCATCACAATTCTCAATGACCACTTTAATCATAACGCTCGCTGACCATTTTCATCACATTTCTCTATTGTCATTACAATTCCCCATGGCCCCTTTCTTCACAATGCTCCATGATGCCTGTCATCACAAAGCTCCATGGCTTTTGTTTTCACAATGCTCCAGGACCAGTTTCATCACAATACTCCATCCCCCTTGTCATCACAGTGCACAATGAAACCTTTCATTACAATGCTCCATGACACTTGTCTTCACAATGCTCCATGGCCTTTATAGTCACAATGCTGCCAGGCATTTTCATCACGATGTTCCATGAAAACTTTCATCACATTTCTCCATGACCATTGTCATCACAATAGTCCATACCCTTGTCAACACAATGCTGCATAATCCCTTTCATCACAATTCTCCATGACTGCTGTCATCACAATAATCCAGGACAATTTTCATAACAATGCTTCATGCCCCCAGTCATCACAGTGCTCCATGACACCTTTCATCACAATTCCTAGATGATCAATGTCATCACAATGCCCCATGACACCTGTCGTCACAATTCGCTATGACCCTTGTCATCACAATACTCGATGAACCGTGTCATCACAGTGTTCCAGGACACATGTCATCACGATGCTCCATGTTCCCTGTTATCATATTGCTCCATGATCTCTTTCATCACAATGCTCCATGACCACTGTCATCACCATGCCTCATGACGCCTGTCATCTCAATGCTCCATGGCCCCTTTCATCACAATGCTCCATGAACCCAGTCATCACAATGTTCCCTGCCCTTTTCATCACAATGCTCCATGGGCCCTGTCATCACAATGCTCCATGCCCTTGTCATCAAAATGCTCCAGAACTCTTGTCATCATAATGCTCCATGCCAATGGCATCAAAATGCCCCATGACACTTGTCATCACAATGATCCATGGCCCCTGTCATCACAATGCTCCATGCCAATGTCATCAAAATGCCCCATGACACTTGTCATCACAATGCTCCATGGCCTTTGTCATCACAATGTTCCATGGCCCCTGTCATCACAGTGCTCCATGATACCTCTCATCACAATTCTAGATGACCACTGTCATCACAATGCGCCATGACAGATGTCATCACAATTCGCCATGGTCCTTGACATCACAATGCTCCATGAACCGTGGCATCACAAGGTTCCAGGACACTTGTCATCACAATGATCCATGATCACTTCCATCACAATGCTCCATGAACCCTGACATCTCAATGCTCCATAGCCTTTGTATTCACAGTGCTCCATGGCCCCTGTAATCACAGTGCTCCATGACAACATTCATCACAATGCTCCAAGACCACTGTCATCACAATGCCCCATGACGCCTGCCATCACAAATCTCCAAGGCCTCTCTTACCAAAAAGCTCCATGTCCCCTGGCATCACAAAGATCTCTGCCCATATCATCACAATGCTCCTTGTCACCTTTGATCACAATGCTCCATGCCCTTTCATCACAATGCTCCAGAATTCTTGTCATCACAATGTTCCTTGACCGTGTCATCACAATGCTCCATGACCCTCGTCATCACAAAGCTCCATGACCCCTGTCATCACAATGATCCATGACTGCTTTCCTCACAGTGCTCCAGTACCCTTTTCATCACAATGCTCCATGCCATTGTCAGCACAATTCTCCTTGGACCCTGTCATCAAAATGCTCCATCCCCTTTTCATCACAATGCTCCCGATAGCCTATCATTACAATGCTCCATGTCCGTGTCATCACAATGCTCCATGCCGTTGTCATCACAATGCTCCATGGCCCCTGTAATCACCATGCTCCATGCCCTTGTCATCACAATGCTCCAGAACACTTGTCATCATAATACTCCATTCCTGTGTCATCCCATTGCTCAATGACACTTGTCATCAAAATGTTCCTTGGCCTTTGTCATCACAGTGCTCCATGATACCTTATTTCAAAATTCTACATGACCAATGTCATCACAATGCCCCAGGACACGTGTCATCACATTTCGCCTTGGCCCTTGTCATCTCAAGGCTGTATGAACCGTGTCATCACTAGGTTCCAGGACACTTGTCATCACAGTGATCCATGACCACATTCATCACAATGCTCCATGAACTCTGTTATCTCAATGCTCCATGGCCTTTGTATTCACAATGCTCCATTTTCTCGATAATCGCGTTGCTCCATGAACACTTTCATCACAATGCTCCTGGAGCACTGTCACCATAATGCCCCATGACGTCTCTCATCACTGTGCTCCAAGGCCACTCTCATCAAAATGCTCCATGATCTGTGTCAGCACAATATTGCATGACACTTTTCATCACAATGCTCCATGATCCCTGGAATCACAATGATCCCTGCCAATGTCATGACAATGCTCCATGTCTCCTGTCATCACAATGCTCCATGCCCTTGTCATCACAATGCTCCAGGTCTGTTGTCATCACCATGCTTCATGCCTGTGTCATCACAATGCTCCATGAATCTTGTCTTCACAATGCTCCATGGCCCATGTCATCCCAATGCTCCATGACCACAGTCATCACAATTCTCCAAGGCCCCTCTCATCACAATGCTCCACGACACTTGTCATCACATTGCTCCATAACACCTGTCATCACAGTGTTCCCTGCCCATGTCATCACAATGCTCCATGTCCCCTATAATCACAATGCTCCATGCCTGTTTCCTCACAATGCTCCAGAATTCTTGTCATCACAATGTTCCATGACGGTGGCATCACAATGCTCCATGGCCCTTGTCATCACAATGCTCCAGAATTCTTGTCATCACAATGTTCCATGACCGTGTCATCACAATGCTACATGACCCTGGTCATCACAGTTCTCCATGACCTTTGTCATCACAATGCTCTATGTCGCTTTTCATCACAATTCTCAATGACCAATTTAATCATAACGCTCGCTGACCATTTTCCTCACATTTCTCTGTCATTACAATTCCCCATGGCCCCTTTCTTCACAATGCTCCATGATGCCTGTCATCACAAAGCTCCATGGCTTTTGTTTTCACAATGCTCCAGGACCAGTTTCATCACAATACTCCATCCCCCTTGTCATCACAGTGCACAATGAAACCTTTCATTACAATGCTCCATGACACTTGTCATCACAATGCTCCATGGCCTTTATAGTCACAATGCTCCCAGGCATTTTCATCACGATGTTCCATGAAAACTTTCATCACATTTCTCCATGACCATTGTCATCACAATAGTCCATACCCTTGTCAACACAATGCTGCATAATCCCTTTCATCACAATTCTCCATTACTGCTGTCATCACAATAATCCAGGACAATTTTCATAACAATGCTTCATGCCCCCAGTCATCACAGTGCTCCATGACACCTTTCATCACAATTCCTAGATGATCAATGTCATCACAATGCCCCATGACACCTGTCGTCACAATGATCCATGACTGCTTTCCTCACAGTGCTCCAGTACCCTTTTCATCACAATGCTCCATGCCATTGTCAGCACAATTCTCCTTGGACCCTGTCATCAAAATGCTCCATCCCCTTTTCATCACAATGCTCCCGATAGCCTATCATTACAATGCTGCATGTCCGTGTCATCACAATGCTCCATGCCGTTGTCATCACAATGCTCCATGGCCCCTGTAATCACCATGCTCCATGCCCTTGTCATCACATGCTCCAGAACACTTGTCATCATAATACTCCATTCCCGTGTCATCCCATTGCTCAATGACACTTGTCATCAAAATGTTCCTTGGCCTTTGTCATCACAGTGCTCCATGATACCTTATTTCAAAATTCTACATGACCACCGTCATCACAATGCAAGATGACCAATGTCATCACAATGCCCCAGGACACGTGTCATCACATTTCGCCTTGGCCCTTGTCATCTCAAGGCTGTATGAACCGTGTCATCACTAGGTTCCAGGACACTTGTCATCACAGTGATCCATGACCACATTCATCACAATGCTCCATGAACTCTGTTATCTCAATGCTCCATGGCCTTTGTATTCACAATGCTCCATTTTCTCGATAATCGCGTTGCTCCATGAACACTTTCATCACAATGCTCCTGGAGCACTGTCACCATAATGCCCCATGACGTCTCTCATCACTGTGCTCCAAGGCCACTCTCATCAAAATGCTCCATGACCTGTGTCAGCACAATATTGCATGACACTTGTCATCACAATGCTCCATGATCCCTGGAATCACAATGATCCCTGCCAATGTCATGACAATGCTCCATGTCTCCTGTCATCACAATGCTCCATGCCCTTGTCATCACAATGCTCCAGGTCTGTTGTCATCACCATGCTTCATGCCCGTGTCATCACAATGCTCCATGAATCTTGTCTTCACAATGCTCCATGGCCCATGTCATCCCAATGCTCCATGACCACAGTCATCACAATTCTCCAAGGCCCCTCTCATCACAATGCTCCACGACACTTGTCATCACATTGCTCCATAACACCTGTCATCACAGTCTTCCCTGCCCATGTCATCACAATGCTCCTTGTCCCCTATAATCACAATGCTCCATGCCTGTTTCCTCACAATGCTCCAGAATTCTTGTCATCACAATGTTCCATGACGGTGGCATCACAATGCTCCATGGCCCTTGTCATCACAATGCTCCAGAATTCTTGTCATCACAATGTTCCATGACCGTGTCATCACAATGCTACATGACCCTGGTCATCACAGTTCTCCATGACCTTTGTCATCACAATGCTCTATGTCGCTTTTCATCACAATTCTCAATGACCAATTTAATCATAACGCTCGCTGACCATTTTCCTCACATTTCTCTGTCATTACAATTCCCCATGGCCCCTTTCTTCACAATGCTCCATGATGCCTGTCATCACAAAGCTCCATGGCTTTTGTTTTCACAATGCTCCAGGACCAGTTTCATCACAATACTCCATTCCCCTTGTCATCACAGTGCACAATGAAACCTTTCATTACAATGCTCCATGACACTTGTCATCACAATGCTCCATGGCCTTTATAGTCACAATGCTCCCAGGCATTTTCATCACGATGTTCCATGAAAAATTTCATCACATTTCTCCATGACCATTGTCATCACAATAGTCCATACCCTTGTCAACACAATGCTGCATAATCCCTTTCATCACAATTCTCCATGACTGCTGTCATCACAATAATCCAGGACAATTTTCATAACAATGCTTCATGCCCCCAGTCATCACAGTGCTCCATGACACCTTTCATCACAATTCCTAGATGATCAATGTCATCACAATACACCATGACACCTGTCGTCACAATTCGCTATGACCCTTGTCATCACAATACTCGATGAACCGTGTCATACAGTGTTCCAGGACACATGTCATCACAATGATCCATGACGACTTTCATCACAATGCTCCAATACACCTGTCATCACAATGTTCCATGGCCCCTGTTATCATATTGCTCCATGATCTCTTTCATCACAATGCTCCATGACCACTGTCATCACCATGCCTCATGACGCCTGTCATCTCAATGCTCCATGGCCCCTTTCATCACAATGCTCCATGAACCCAGTCATCACAATGTTCCCTGCCCTTTTCATCACAATGCTCCATGGGCCCTGTCATCACAATGCTCCATGCCCTTGTCATCAAAATGCTCCAGAACTGTTGTCATCATAATGCTCCATGCCAATGGCATCAAAATGCCCCATGACACTTGTCATCACAATGATCCATGGCCCCTGTCATCACAATGCTCCATGCCAATGTCATCAAAATGCCCCATGACACTTGTCATCACAATGCTCCATGGCCTTTGTCATCACAATGTTCCATGGCCCCTGACATCACTGTGCTCCATGATACCTTTCATCACAATTCTAGATGACCACTGTCATCACAATGCCCCATGACAGATGTCATCACAATTCGCCATGGTCCTTGACATCACAATGCTCCATGAACCGTGACATCACAAGGTTCCAGGACACTTGTCATCACAATGATCCATGATCACTTTCATCACAATGCTCCATGAACCCTGACATCTCAATGCTCCATAGCCTTTGTATTCACAGTGCTCCATGGCCCCTGTAATCACAGTGCTCCATGACCCCTTTCATCACAAGGCTCCAAGACCACTGTCATCACAATGCCCCATGACGCCTGCCATCACAAATCTCCAAGGCCTCTCTTACCAAAAAGCTCCATGTCCCCTGGCATCACAAAGATCTCTGCCCATATCATCACAATGCTCCTTGTCACCTTTGATCACAATGCTCCATGCCCTTTCATCACAATGCTCCAGAATTCTTGTCATCACAATGTTCCTTGACCGTGTCATCACAATGCTCCATGACCCTTGTCATCACAAAGCTCCATGACCCCTGTCATCACAATGATCCATGACTGCTTTCCTCACAGTGCTCCAGTACCCTTTTCATCACAATGCTCCATGCCATTGTCAGCACAATTCTCCTTGGACCCTGTCATCAAAATGCTCCATCCCCTTTTCATCACAAAGCTCCAGATAGCCTATCATCACAATGCTCCATGTCCGTGTCATCACAATGCTCCATGCCGTTGTCATCACAATGCTCCATGGCCCCTGTAATCACCATGCTCCATGCCCTTGTCATCACAATGCTCCAGAACACTTGTCATTATAATACTCCATTCCCGTGTCATCCCATTGCTCAATGACACTTGTCATCAAAATGTTTCTTGGCCTTTGTCATCACAGTGCTCCATGATACCTTATTTCAAAATTCTACATGACCACCGTCATCACAATGCAAGATGACCAATGTCATCACAATGCCCCAGGACACGTGTCATCACATTTCACCTTGGCCCTTGTCATCTCAAGGCTGTATGAACCGTGTCATCACTAGGTTCCAGGACACTTGTCATCACAGTGATCCATGACCACATTCATCACAATGCTCCATGAACTCTGTTATCTCAATGCTCCATGGCCTTTGTATTCACAATGCTCCATTTTCCCGATAATCGCGTTGCTCCATGAACACTTTCATCACAATGCTCCTGGACCACTGTCACCATAATGCCCCATGACGTCTCTCATCACTGTGCTCCAAGGCCACTCTCATCAAAATGCTCCATGATCTGTGTCAGCACAATATTGCATGACACTTGTCATCACAATGCTCCATGATCCCTGGAATCACAATGATCCCTGCCAATGTCATGACAATGCTCCATGTCTCCTGTCATCACAATGCTCCATGCCCTTGTCATCACAATGCTCCAGGTCTGTTGTCATCACCATGCTTCATGCCCGTGTCATCACAATGCTCCATGAATCTTGTCTTCACAATGCTCCATGACCACTGTCATCACAATTCTCCAAGGCCCCTCTCATCACAATGCTCCTCGACACTTGTCATCACATTGCTCCATAACACCTGTCATCACAGTCTTCCCTGCCCATGTCATCACAATGCTCCTTGTCCCCTATAATCACAATGCTCCATGCCTGTTTCCTCACAATGCTCCAGAATTCTTGTCATCACAATGTTCCATGACCGTAGCATCACAATGCTCCATGGCCCTTGTCATCACAATGCTCCAGAATTCTTGTCATCACAATGTTCCATGACCGTGTCATCACAATGCTACATGACCCTGGTCATCACAGTTCTCCATGACCTTTGTCATCACAATGCTCTATGTCGCTTTTCATCACAATTCTCAATGACCAATTTAATCATAACGCTCGCTGACCATTTTCCTCACATTTCTCTGTCATTACAATTCCCCATGGCCCCTTTCTTCACAATGCTCCATGATGCCTGTCATCACAAAGCTCCATGGCTTTTGTTTTCACAATGCTCCAGGACCAGTTTCATCACAATACTCCATCCCCCTTGTCATCACAGTGCACAATGAAACCTTTCATTACAATGCTCCATGACACTTGTCATCACAATGCTCCATGGCCTTTATAGTCACAATGCTCCCAGCCATTTTCATCACGATGTTCCATGAAAACTTTCATCACATTTCTCCATGACCATTGTCATCACAATAGTCCATACCCTTGTCAACACAATGCTGCATAATCCCTTTCATCACAATTCTCCATGACTGCTGTCATCACAATAATCCAGGACAATTTTCATAACAATGCTTCATGCCCCCTGTCATCACAGTGCTCCATGACACCTTTCATCACAATTCCTAGATGATCAATGTCATCACAATGCCCCATGACACCTGTCGTCACAATTCGCTATGACCCTTGTCATCACAATACTCGATGAACCGTGTCATCACAGTGTTCCAGGACACATGTCATCACGATGATCCATGACGACTTTCATCACAATGCTCCAATACACCTGTCATCACTATGCTCCATGGCCCCTGTTATCATATTGCTCCATGATCTCTTTCATCACAATGCTCCATGACCACTGTCATCACCATGCCTCATGACGCCTGTCATCTCAATGCTCCATGGCCCCTTTCATCACAATGCTCCATGAACCCAGTCATCACAATGTTCCCTGCCCTTTTCATCACAATGCTCCATGGGCCCTGTCATCACAATGCTCCATGCCCTTGTCATCAAAATGCTCCAGAACTCTTGTCATCACAATGCTCCATGCCAATGTCATCAAAATGCCCCATGACACTTGTCATCACAATGCTCCATGGCCTTTGTCATCACAATGTTCCATGGCCCCTGTCATCACAGTGCTCCATGATACCTTTCATCACAATTCTAGATGACCACTGTCATCACAATGCCCTATGACAGATGTCATCACAATTCGCCATGGTCCTTGACATCACAATGCTCCATGAACCGTGACATCACAAGGTTCCAGGACACTTGTCATCACAATGATCCATGATCACTTCCATCACAATGCTCCATGAACCCTGACATCTCAATGCTCCATAGCCTTTGTATTCACAGTGCTCCATGGCCCCCGTAATCACAGTGCTCCATGACAACATTCATCACAATGCTCCAAGACCACTGTCATCACAATGCCCCATGACACCTGCCATCACAAATCTCCAAGGCCTCTCTTACCAAAAAGCTCCATGTCCCCTGGCATCACAAAGATCTCTGCCCATATCATCACAATGCTCCTTGTCACCTTTGATCACAATGCTCCATGACCTTTCATCACAATGCTCCAGAATTCTTGTCATCACAATGTTCCTTGACCGTGTCATCACAATGCTCCATGACCCTTGTCATCACAAAGCTCCATGACCCCTGTCATCACAATGATCCATGACTGCTTTCCTCACAGTGCTCCAGTACCCTTTTCATCACAATGCTCCATGCCATTGTCAGCACAATTCTCCTTGGACCCTGTCATCAAAATGCTCCATCCCCTTTTCATCACAATGCTCCCGATAGCCTATCATTACAATGCTCCATGTCCGTGTCATCACAATGCTCCATGCCGTTGTCATCACAATGCTCCATGGCCCCTGTAATCACCATGCTCCATGCCCTTGTCATCACAATGCTCCAGAACACTTGTCATCATAATACTCCATTCCCGTGTCATCCCATTGCTCAATGACACATGTCATCAAAATGTTCCTTGGCCTTTGTCATCACAGTGCTCCATGATACCTTATTTCAAAATTCTACATGACCACCGTCATCACAATGCAAGATGACCAATGTCATCACAATGCCCCAGGACACGTGTCATCACATTTCGCCTTGGCCCTTGTCATCTCAAGGCTGTATGAACCATGTCATCACTAGGTTCCAGGACACTTGTCATCACAGTGATCCATGACCACTTTCATCACAATGCTCCATGAACTCTGTTATCTCAATGCTCCATGGCCTTTGTATTCACAATGCTCCATTTTCCCGATAATCGCGTTGCTCCATGAACACTTTCATGACAATGCTCCTGGACCACTGTCACCATAATGCCCCATGACGTCTCTCATCACTGTGCTCCAAGGCCACTCTCATCAAAATGCTCCATGATCTGTGTCAGCACAATATTGCATGACATTTGTCATCACAAAGCTCCATGATCCCTGGAATCACAATGATCCCTGCCAATGTCATGACAATGCTCTATGTCTCCTGTCATCACAATGCTCCATGCCCTTGTCATCACAATGCTCCAGGTCTGTTGTCATCACCATGCTTCATGCCCGTGTCATCACAATGCTCCATGAATCTTGTCTTCACAATGCTCCATGACCACTGTCATCACAATTCTCCAAGGCCCCTCTCATCACAATGCTCCTCGACACTTGTCATCACATTGCTCCATAACACCTGTCATCACAGTCTTCCCTGCCCATGTCATCACAATGCTCCTTGTCCCCTATAATCACAATGCTCCATGCATGTTTCCTCACAATGCTCCAGAATTCTTGTCATCACAATGTTCCATGACCGTGGCATCACAATGCTCCATGGCCCTTGTCATCACAATGCTCCAGAATTCTTGTCATCACAATGTTCCATGACTGTGTCATCACAATGCTACATCACCCTGGTCATCACAGTTCTCCATGGCCTTTGTCATCACAATGCTCTATGTCGCTTTTCATCACAATTCTCAATGACCACTTTAATCATAACGCTCGCTGACCATTTTCATCACATTTCTCTATTGTCATTACAATTCCCCATGGCCCCTTTCTTCACAATGCTCCATGATGCCTGTCATCACAAAGCTCCATGGCTTTTGTTTTCACAATGCTCCAGGACCAGTTTCATCACAATACTCCATCCCCCTTGTCATCACAGTGCACAATGAAACCTTTCATTACAATGCTCCATGACACTTGTCATCACAATGCTCCATGGCCTTTATAGTCACAATGCTGCCAGGCATTTTCATCACGATGTTCCATGAAAACTTTCATCACATTTCTCCATGACCATTGTCATCACAATAGTCCATACCCTTGTCAACACAATGCTGCATAATCCCTTTCATCACAATTCTCCATGACTGCTGTCATCACAATAATCCAGGACAATTTTCATAACAATGCTTCATGCCCCCAGTCATCACAGTGCTCCATGACACCTTTCATCACAATTCCTACATGATCAATGTCATCACAATGCCCCATGACACCTGTCGTCACAATTCGCTATGACCCTTGTCATCACAATACTCGATGAACCGTGTCATCACAGTGTTCCAGGACACATGTCATCACGATGCTCCATGGCCCCTGTTATCATATTGCTCCATGATCTCTTTCATCACAATGCTCCATGACCACTGTCATCACCATGCCTCATGACGCCTGTCATCTCAATGCTCCATGGCCCCTTTCATCACAATGCTCCATGAACCCAGTCATCACAATGTTCCCTGCCCTTTTCATCACAATGCTCCATGGGCCCTGTCATCACAATGCTCCATGCCCTTGTCATCAAAATGCTCCAGAACTCTTGTCATCATAATGCTCCATGCCAATGGCATCAAAATGCCCCATGACACTTGTCATCACAATGATCCATGGCCCCTGTCATCACAATGCTCCATGGCAATGTCATCAAAATGCCCCATGACACTTGTCATCACAATGCTCCATGGCCTTGGTCATCACAATGTTCCATGGCCCCTGTCATCACAGTGCTCCATGATACCTTTCATCACAATTCTAGATGACCACTGTCATCACAATGCCCCATGACAGATGTCATCACAATTCGCCATGGTCCTTGACATCACAATGCTCCATGAACCGTGACATCACAAGGTTCCAGGACACTTGTCATCACAATGATCCATGATCACTTCCATCACAAAGCTCCATGAACCCTGACATCTCAATGCTCCATAGCCTTTGTATTCACAGTGCTCCATGGCCCCTGTAATCACAGTGCTCCATGACAACATTCATCACAATGCTCCAAGACCACTGTCATCACAATGCCCCATGACGCCTGCCATCACAAATCTCCAAGGCCTCTCTTACCAAAAAGCTCCATGTCCCCTGGCATCACAAAGATCTCTGCCCATATCATCACAATGCTCCTTGTCACCTTTGATCACAATGCTCCATGCCCTTTCATCACAATGCTCCAGAATTCTTGTCATCACAATGTTCCTTGACCGTGTCATCACAATGCTCCATGACCCTTGTCATCACAAAGCTCCATGACCCCTGTCATCACAATGATCCATGACTGCTTTCCTCACAGTGCTCCAGTACCCTTTTCATCACAATGCTCCATGCCATTGTCAGCACAATTCTCCTTGGACCCTGTCATCAAAATGCTCCATCCCCTTTTCATCACAATGCTCCAGATAGCCTATCATTACAATGCTCCATGTCCGTGTCATCACAATGCTCCATGCCGTTGTCATCACAATGCTCCATGGCCCCTGTAATCACCATGCTCCATGCCCTTGTCATCACAATGCTCCAGAACACTTGTCATCATAATACTCCATTCCCGTGTCATCCCATTGCTCAATGACACTTGTCATCAAAATGTTCCTTGGCCTTTGTCATCACAGTGCTCCATGATACCTTATTTCAAAATTCTACATGACCACCGTCATCACAATGCAAGATGACCAATGTCATCACAATGCCCCAGGACACGTGTCATCACATTTCGCCTTGGCCCTTGTCATCTCAAGGCTGTATGAACCGTGTCATCACTAGGTTCCAGGACACTTGTCATCACAGTGATCCATGACCACATTCATCACAATGCTCCATGAACTCTGTTATCTCAATGCTCCATGGCCTTTGTATTCACAATGCTCCATTTTCCCGATAATCGCGTTGCTCCATGAACACTTTCATGACAATGCTCCTGGACCACTGTCACCATAATGCCCCATGACGTCTCTCATCACTGTGCTCCAAGGCCACTCTCATCAAAATGCTCCATGATCTGTGTCAGCACAATATTGCATGACACTTGTCATCACAATGCTCCATGATCCCTGGAATCACAATGATCCCTGCCAATGTCATGACAATGCTCCATGTCTCCTGTCATCACAATGCTCCATGCCCTTGTCATCACAATGCTCCAGGTCTGTTGTCATCACCATGCTTCATGCCCGTGTCATCACAATGCTCCATGAATCTTGTCTTCACAATGCTCCATGACCACTGTCATCACAATTCTCCAAGGCCCCTCTCATCACAATGCTCCTCGACACTTGTCATCACATTGCTCCATAACACCTGTCATCACAGTCTTCCCTGCCCATGTCATCACAATGCTCCTTGTCCCCTATAATCACAATGCTCCATGCATGTTTCCTCACAATGCTCCAGAATTCTTGTCATCACAATGTTCCATGACCGTGGCATCACAATGCTCCATGGCCCTTGTCATCACAATGCTCCAGAATTCTTGTCATCACAATGTTCCATGACCGTGTCATCACAATGCTACATGACCCTGGTCATCACAGTTCTCCATGGCCTTTGTCATCACAATGCTCTATGTCGCTTTTCATCACAATTCTCAATGACCAATTTAATCATAACGCTCGCTGACCATTTTCCTCACATTTCTCTGTCATTACAATTCCCCATGGCCCCTTTCTTCACAATGCTCCATGATGCCTGTCATCACAAAGCTCCATGGCTTTTGTTTTCACAATGCTCCAGGACCAGTTTCATCACAATACTCCATCCCCCTTGTCATCACAGTGCACAATGAAACCTTTCATTACAATGCTCCATGACACTTGTCATCACAATGCTCCATGGCCTTTATAGTCACAATGCTCCCAGGCATTTTCATCACGATGTTCCATGAAAGCTTTCATCACATTTCTCCATGACCATTGTCATCACAATAGTCCATACCCTTGTCAACACAATGCTGCATAATCCCTTTCATCACAATTCTCCATGACTGCTGTCATCACAATAATCCAGGACAATTTTCATAACAATGCTTCATGCCCCCTGTCATCACAGTGCTCCATGACACCTTTCATCACAATTCCTACATGATCAATGTCATCACAATGCCCCATGACACCTGTCGTCACAATTCGCTATGACCCTTGTCATCACAATACTCGATGAACCGTGTCATCACAGTGTTCCAGGACACATGTCATCACGATGATCCATGACGACTTTCATCACAATGCTCCAATACACCTGTCATCACAATGCTCCATGGCCCCTGTTATCATATTGCTCCATGATCTCTTTCATCACAATGCTCCATGACCACTGTCATCACCATGCCTCATGACGCCTGTCATCTCAATGCTCCATGGCCCCTTTCATCACAATGCTCCATGAACCCAGTCATCACAATGTTCCCTGCCCTTTTCATCGCAATGCTCCATGGGCCCTGTCATCACAATGCTCCATGCCCTTGTCATCAAAATGCTCCAGGACTCTTGTCATCATAATGCTCCATGCCAATGGCATCAAAATGCCCCATGACACTTTTCATCACAATGATCCATGGCCCCTGTCATCACAATGCTCCATGCCAATGTCATCAAAATGCCCCATGACACTTGTCATCACAATGCTCCATGGCCTTTGTCATCACAATGTTCCATGGCCCCTGTCATCACTGTGCTCCATGATACTTTTCATCACAATTCTAGATGACCACTGTCATCACAATGCCCCATGACAGATGTCATCACAATTCGCCATGGTCCTTGACATCACAATGCTCCATGAACCGTGACATCACAAGGTTCCAGGACACTTGTCATCACAATGATCCATGATCACTTCCATCACAATGCTCCATGAACCCTGACATCTCAATGCTCCATAGCCTTTGTATTCACAGTGCTCCATGGCCCCTGTAATCACAGTGCTCCATGACAACATTCATCACAATGCTCCAAGACCACTGTCATCACAATGCCCCATGACACCTGCCATCACAAATCTCCAAGGCCTCTCTTACCAAAAAGCTCCATGTCCCCTGGCATCACAAAGATCTCTGCCCATATCATCACAATGCTCCTTGTCACCTTTGATCACAATGCTCCATGCCCTTTCATCACAATGCTCCAGAATTCTTGTCATCACAATGTTCCTTGACCGTGTCATCACAATGCTCCATGACCCTTGTCATCACAAAGCTCCATGACCCCTGTCATCACAATGATCCATGACTGCTTTCCTCACAGTGCTCCAGTACCCTTTTCATCACAATGCTCCATGCCATTGTCAGCACAATTCTCCTTGGACCCTGTCATCAAAATGCTCCATCCCCTTTTCATCACAATGCTCCCGATAGCCTATCTTTACAATGCTCCATGTCCGTGTCATCACAATGCTCCATGCCGTTGTCATCACAAAGCTCCATGGCCCCTGTAATCACCATGCTCCATGCCCTTGTCATCACAATGCTCCAGAACACTTGTCATCATAATACTCCATTCCCGTGTCATCCCATTGCTCAATGACACATGTCATCAAAATGTTCCTTGGCCTTTGTCATCACAGTGCTCCATGATACCTTATTTCAAAATTCTACATGACCACCGTCATCACAATGCAAGATGACCAATGTCATCACAATGCCCCAGGACACGTGTCATCACATTTCGCCTTGGCCCTTGTCATCTCAAGGCTGTATGAACCATGTCATCACTAGGTTCCAGGACACTTGTCATCACAGTGATCCATGACCACTTTCATCACAATGCTCCATGAACTCTGTTATCTCAATGCTCCATGGCCTTTGTATTCACAATGCTCCATTTTCCCGATAATCGCGTTGCTCCATGAACACTTTCATGACAATGCTCCTGGACCACTGTCACCATAATGCCCCATGACGTCTCTCATCACTGTGCTCCAAGGCCACTCTCATCAAAATGCTCCATGATCTGTGTCAGCACAATATTGCATGACACTTGTCATCACAATGCTCCATGATCCCTGTAATCACAATGATCCCTGCCAATGTCATGACAATGCTCCATGTCTCCTGTCATCACAATGCTCCATGCCCTTGTCATCACAATGCTCCAGGTCTGTTGTCATCACTATGCTTCATGCCCGTGTCATCACAATGCTCCATGAATCTTGTCTTCACAATGCTCCATGACCACTGTCATCACAATTCTCCAAGGGCCCTCTCATCACAATGCTCCTCGACACTTGTCATCACATTGCTCCATAACACCTGTCATCACAGTCTTCCCTGCCCATGTCATCACAATGCTCCTTGTCCCCTATAATCACAATGCTCCATGCATGTTTCCTCACAATGCTCCAGAATTCTTGTCATCACAATGTTCCATGACCGTGGCATCACAATGCTCCATGGCCCTTGTCATCACAATGCTCCAGAATTCTTGTCATCACAATGTTCCATGACCGTGTCATCACAATGCTACATGACCCTGGTCATCACAGTTCTCCATGGCCTTTGTCATCACAATGCTCTATGTCGCTTTTCATCACAATTCTCAATGACCACTTTAATCATAACGCTCGCTGACCATTTTCATCACATTTCTCTATTGTCATTACAATTCCCCATGGCCCCTTTCTTCACAATGCTCCATGATGCCTGTCATCACAAAGCTCCATGGCTTTTGTTTTCACAATGCTCCAGGACCAGTTTCATCACAATACTCCATCCCCCTTGTCATCACAGTGCACAATGAAACCTTTCATTACAATGCTCCATGACACTTGTCATCACAATGCTCCATGGCCTTTATAGTCACAATGCTCCCAGGCATTTTCATCACGATGTTCCATGAAAACTTTCATCACATTTCTCCATGACCATTGTCATCACAATAGTCCATACCCTTGTCAACACAATGCTGCATAATCCCTTTCATCACAATTCTCCATTACTGCTGTCATCACAATAATCCAGGACAATTTTCATAACAATGCTTCATGCCCCCAGTCATCACAGTGCTCCATGACACCTTTCATCACAATTCCTAGATGATCAATGTCATCACAATGCCCCATGACACCTGTCGTCACAATTCGCTATGACCCTTGTCATCACAATACTCGATGAACCGTGTCATCACAGTGTTCCAGGACACATGTCATCACGATGCTCCATGGCCCCTGTTATCATATTGCTCCATGATCTCTTTCATCACAATGCTCCATGACCACTGTCATCACCATGCCTCATGACGCCTGTCATCTCAATGCTCCATGGCCCCTTTCATCACAATGCTCCATGAACCCAGTCATCACAATGTTCCCTGCCCTTTTCATCACAATGCTCCATGGGCTCTGTCATCACAATGCTCCATGCCCTTGTCATCAAAATGCTCCAGAACTCTTGTCATCATAATGCTCCATGCCAATGGCATCAAAATGCCCCATGACACTTGTCATCACAATGATCCATGGCCCCTGTCATCACAATGCTCCATGGCAATGTCATCAAAATGCCCCATGACACTTGTCATCACAATGCTCCATGGCCTTTGTCATCACAATGTTCCATGGCCCCTGTCATCACAGTGCTCCATGATACCTTTCATCACAATTCTAGATGACCACTGTCATCACAATGCCCCATGACAGATGTCATCTCAATTCGCCATGGTCCTTGACATCACAATGCTCCATGAACCGTGACATCACAAGGTTCCAGGACACTTGTCATCACAATGATCCATGATCACTTCCATCACAAAGCTCCATGAACCCTGACATCTCAATGCTCCATAGCCTTTGTATTCACAGTGCTCCATGGCCCCTGTAATCACAGTGCTCCATGACAACATTCATCACAATGCTCCAAGACCACTGTCATCACAATGCCCCATGACGCCTGCCATCACAAATCTCCAAGGCCTCTCTTACCAAAAAGCTCCATGTCCCCTGGCATCACAAAGATCTCTGCCCATATCATCACAATGCTCCTTGTCACCTTTGATCACAATGCTCCATGCCCTTTCATCACAATGCTCCAGAATTCTTGTCATCACAATGTTCCTTGACCGTGTCATCACAATGCTCCATGACCCTTGTCATCACAAAGCTCCATGACCCCTGTCATCACAATGATCCATGACTGCTTTCCTCACAGTGCTCCAGTACCCTTTTCATCACAATGCTCCATGCCATTGTCAGCACAATTCTCCTTGGACCCTGTCATCAAAATGCTCCATCCCCTTTTCATCACAATGCTCCAGATAGCCTATCATTACAATGCTCCATGTCCGTGTCATCACAATGCTCCATGCCGTTGTCATCACAATGCTCCATGGCCCCTGTAATCACCATGCTCCATGCCCTTGTCATCACAATGCTCCAGAACACTTGTCATCATAATACTCCATTCCCGTGTCATCCCATTGCTCAATGACACTTGTCATCAAAATGTTCCTTGGCCTTTGTCATCACAGTGCTCCATGATACCTTATTTCAAAATTCTACATGACCACCGTCATCACAATGCAAGATGACCAATGTCATCACAATGCCCCAGGACACGTGTCATCACATTTCGCCTTGGCCCTTGTCATCTCAAGGCTGTATGAACCGTGTCATCACTAGGTTCCAGGACACTTGTCATCACAGTGATCCATGACCACATTCATCACAATGCTCCATGAACTCTGTTATCTCAATGCTCCATGGCCTTTGTATTCACAATGCTCCATTTTCCCGATAATCGCGTTGCTCCATGAACACTTTCATGACAATGCTCCTGGACCACTGTCACCATAATGCCCCATGACGTCTCTCATCACTGTGCTCCAAGGCCACTCTCATCAAAATGCTCCATGATCTGTGTCAGCACAATATTGCATGACACTTGTCATCACAATGCTCCATGATCCCTGGAATCACAATGATCCCTGCCAATGTCATGACAATGCTCCATGTCTCCTGTCATCACAATGCTCCATGCCCTTGTCATCACAATGCTCCAGGTCTGTTGTCATCACCATGCTTCATGCCCGTGTCATCACAATGCTCCATGAATCTTGTCTTCACAATGCTCCATGACCACTGTCATCACAATTCTCCAAGGCCCCTCTCATCACAATGCTCCTCGACACTTGTCATCACATTGCTCCATAACACCTGTCATCACAGTCTTCCCTGCCCATGTCATCACAATGCTCCTTGTCCCCTATAATCACAATGCTCCATGCATGTTTCCTCACAATGCTCCAGAATTCTTGTCATCACAATGTTCCATGACCGTGGCATCACAATGCTCCATGGCCCTTGTCATCACAATGCTCCAGAATTCTTGTCATCACAATGTTCCATGACCGTGTCATCACAATGCTACATGACCCTGGTCATCACAGTTCTCCATGGCCTTTGTCATCACAATGCTCTATGTCGCTTTTCATCACAATTCTCAATGACCAATTTAATCATAACGCTCACTGACCATTTTCCTCACATTTCTCTGTCATTACAATTCCCCATGGCCCCTTTCTTCACAATGCTCCATGATGCCTGTCATCACAAAGCTCCATGGCTTTTGTTTTCACAATGCTCCAGGACCAGTTTCATCACAATACTCCATCCCCCTTGTCATCACAGTGCACAATGAAACCTTTCATTACAATGCTCCATGACACTTGTCATCACAATGCTCCATGGCCTTTATAGTCACAATGCTGCCAGGCATTTTCATCACGATGTTCCATGAAAACTTTCATCACATTTCTCCATGACCATTGTCATCACAATAGTCCATACCCTTGTCAACACAATGCTGCATAATCCCTTTCATCACAATTCTCCATGACTGCTGTCATCACAATAATCCAGGACAATTTTCATAACAATGCTTCATGCCCCCAGTCATCACAGTGCTCCATGACACCTTTCATCACAATTCCTAGATGATCAATGTCATCACAATGCCCCATGACACCTGTCGTCACAATTCGCTATGACCCTTGTCATCACAATACTCGATGAACCGTGTCATCACAGTGTTCCAGGACACATGTCATCACGATGATCCATGACGACTTTCATCACAATGCTCCAATACACCTGTCATCACAATGCTCCATGGCCCCTGTTATCATATTGCTCCATGATCTCTTTCATCACAATGCTCCATGACCACTGTCATCACCATGCCTCATGACGCCTGTCATCTCAATGCTCCATGGCCCCTTTCATCACAATGCTCCATGAACCCAGTCATCACAATGTTCCCTGCCCTTTTCATCACAATGCTCCATGGGCCCTGTCATCACAATGCTCCATGCCCTTGTCATCAAAATGCTCCAGAACTCTTGTCATCATAATGCTCCATGCCAATGGCATCAAAATGCCCCATGACACTTGTCATCACAATGATCCATGGCCCCTGTCATCACAATGCTCCATGCCAATGTCATCAAAATGCCCCATGACACTTGTCATCACAATGCTCCATGGCCTTTGTCATCACAATGTTCCATGGCCCCTGTCATCACTGTGCTCCATGATACCTTTCATCACAATTCTAGATGACCACTGTCATCACAATGCCCCATGACAGATGTCATCACAATTCGCCATGGTCCTTGACATCACAATGCTCCATGAACCGTGACATCACAAGGTTCCAGGACACTTGTCATCACAATGATCCATGATCACTTCCATCACAATGCTCCATGAACCCTGACATCTCAATGCTCCATAGCCTTTGTATTCACAGTGCTCCATGGCCCCTGTAATCACAGTGCTCCATGACAACATTCATCACAATGCTCCAAGACCACTGTCATCACAATGCCCCATGACACCTGCCATCACAAATCTCCAAGGCCTCTCTTACCAAAAAGCTCCATGTCCCCTGGCATCACAAAGATCTCTGCCCATATCATCACAATGCTCCTTGTCACCTTTGATCACAATGCTCCATGCCCTTTCATCACAATGCTCCAGAATTCTTGTCATCACAATGTTCCTTGACCGTGTCATCACAATGCTCCATGACCCTTGTCATCACAAAGCTCCATGACCCCTGTCATCACAATGATCCATGACTGCTTTCCTCACAGTGCTCCAGTACCCTTTTCATCACAATGCTCCATGCCATTGTCAGCACAATTCTCCTTGGACCCTGTCATCAAAATGCTCCATCCCCTTTTCATCACAATGCTCCCGATAGCCTATCTTTACAATGCTCCATGTCCGTGTCATCACAATGCTCCATGCCGTTGTCATCACAATGCTCCATGGCCCCTGTAATCACCATGCTCCATGCCCTTGTCATCACAATGCTCCAGAACACTTGTCATCATAATACTCCATTCCCGTGTCATCCCATTGCTCAATGACACATGTCATCAAAATGTTCCTTGGCCTTTGTCATCACAGTGCTCCATGATACCTTATTTCAAAATTCTACATGACCACCGTCATCACAATGCAAGATGACCAATGTCATCACAATGCCCCAGGACACGTGTCATCACATTTCGCCTTGGCCCTTGTCATCTCAAGGCTGTATGAACCATGTCATCACTAGGTTCCAGGACACTTGTCATCACAGTGATCCATGACCACTTTCATCACAATGCTCCATGAACTCTGTTATCTCAATGCTCCATGGCCTTTGTATTCACAATGCTCCATTTTCCCGATAATCGCGTTGCTCCATGAACACTTTCATGACAATGCTCCTGGACCACTGTCACCATAATGCCCCATGACGTCTCTCATCACTGTGCTCCAAGGCCACTCTCATCAAAATGCTCCATGATCTGTGTCAGCACAATATTGCATGACACTTGTCATCACAATGCTCCATGATCCCTGGAATCACAATGATCCCTGCCAATGTCATGACAATGCTCCATGTCTCCTGTCATCACAATGCTCCATGCCCTTGTCATCACAATGCTCCAGGTCTGTTGTCATCACCATGCTTCATGCCCGTGTCATCACAATGCTCCATGAATCTTGTCTTCACAATGCTCCATGACCACTGTCATCACAATTCTCCAAGGCCCCTCTCATCACAATGCTCCTCGACACTTGTCATCACATTGCTCCATAACACCTGTCATCACAGTCTTCCCTGCCCATGTCATCACAATGCTCCTTGTCCCCTATAATCACAATGCTTCATGCATGTTTCCTCACAATGCTCCAGAATTCTTGTCATCACAATGTTCCATGACCGTGGCATCACAATGCTCCATGGCCCTTGTCATCACAATGCTCCAGAATTCTTGTCATCACAATGTTCCATGACCGTGTCATCACAATGCTACATGACCCTGGTCATCACAGTTCTCCATGGCCTTTGTCATCACAATGCTCTATGTCGCTTTTCATCACAATTCTCAATGACCACTTTAATCATAACGCTCGCTGACCATTTTCATCACATTTCTCTATTGTCATTACAATTCCCCATGGCCCCTTTCTTCACAATGCTCCATGATGCCTGTCATCACAAAGCTCCTTGGTTTTTGTTTTCACAATGCTCCAGGACCAGTTTCATCACAATACTCCATCCCCCTTGTCATCACAGTGCACAATGAAACCTTTCATTACAATGCTCCATGACACTTGTCTTCACAATGCTCCATGGCCTTTATAGTCACAATGCTGCCAGGCATTTTCATCACGATGTTCCATGAAAACTTTCATCACATTTCTCCATGACCATTGTCATCACAATAGTCCATACCCTTGTCAACACAATGCTGCATAATCCCTTTCATCACAATTCTCCATGACTGCTGTCATCACAATAATCCAGGACAATTTTCATAACAATGCTTCATGCCCCCAGTCATCACAGTGCTCCATGACACCTTTCATCACAATTCCTACATGATCAATGTCATCACAATGCCCCATGACACCTGTCGTCACAATTCGCTATGACCCTTGTCATCACAATACTCGATGAACCGTGTCATCACAGTGTTCCAGGACACATGTCATCACGATGCTCCATGGCCCCTGTTATCATATTGCTCCATGATCTCTTTCATCACAATGCTCCATGACCACTGTCATCACCATGCCTCATGACGCCTGTCATCTCAATGCTCCATGGCCCCTTTCATCACAATGCTCCATGAACCCAGTCATCACAATGTTCCCTGCCCTTTTCATCACAATGCTCCATGGGCCCTGTCATCACAATGCTCCATGCCCTTGTCATCAAAATGCTCCAGAACTCTTGTCATCATAATGCTCCATGCCAATGGCATCAAAATGCCCCATGACACTTGTCATCACAATGATCCATGGCCCCTGTCATCACAATGCTCCATGCCAATGTCATCAAAATGCCCCATGACACTTGTCATCACAATGCTCCATGGCCTTTGTCATCACAATGTTCCATGGCCCCTGTCATCACTGTGCTCCATGATACCTTTCATCACAATTCTAGATGACCACTGTCATCACAATGCCCCATGACAGATGTCATCACAATTCGCCATGGTCCTTGACATCACAATGCTCCATGAACCGTGACATCACAAGGTTCCAGGACACTTGTCATCACAATGATCCATGATCACTTCCATCACAATGCTCCATGAACCCTGACATCTCAATGCTCCATAGCCTTTGTATTCACAGTGCTCCATGGCCCCTGTAATCACAGTGCTCCATGACAACATTCATCACAATGCTCCAAGACCACTGTCATCACAATGCCCCATGACACCTGCCATCACAAATCTCCAAGGCCTCTCTTACCAAAAAGCTCCATGTCCCCTGGCATCACAAAGATCTCTGCCCATATCATCACAATGCTCCTTGTCACCTTTGATCACAATGCTCCATGCCCTTTCATCACAATGCTCCAGAATTCTTGTCATCACAATGTTCCTTGACCGTGTCATCACAATGCTCCATGACCCTTGTCATCACAAAGCTCCATGACCCCTGTCATCACAATGATCCATGACTGCTTTCCTCACAGTGCTCCAGTACCCTTTTCATCACAATGCTCCATGCCATTGTCAGCACAATTCTCCTTGGACCCTGTCATCAAAATGCTCCATCCCCTTTTCATCACAATGCTCCCGATAGCCTATCATTACAATGCTCCATGTCCGTGTCATCACAATGCTCCATGCCGTTGTCATCACAATGCTCCATGGCCCCTGGAATCACCATGCTCCATGCCCTTGTCATCACAATGCTCCAGAACACTTGTCATCATAATACTCCATTCCCGTGTCATCCCATTGCTCAATGACACATGTCATCAAAATGTTCCTTGGCCTTTGTCATCACAGTGCTCCATGATACCTTATTTCAAAATTCTACATGACCACCGTCATCACAATGCAAGATGACCAATGTCATCACAATGCCCCAGGACACGTGTCATCACATTTCGCCTTGGCCCTTGTCATCTCAAGGCTGTATGAACCATGTCATCACTAGGTTCCAGGACACTTGTCATCACAGTGATCCATGACCACTTTCATCACAATGCTCCATGAACTCTGTTATCTCAATGCTCCATGGCCTTTGTATTCACAATGCTCCATTTTCCCGATAATCGCGTTGCTCCATGAACACTTTCATGACAATGCTCCTGGACCACTGTCACCATAATGCCCCATGACGTCTCTCATCACTGTGCTCCAAGGCCACTCTCATCAAAATGCTCCATGATCTGTGTCAGCACAATATTGCATGACACTTGTCATCACAATGCTCCATGATCCCTGGAATCACAATGATCCCTGCCAATGTCATGACAATGCTCCATGTCTCCTGTCATCACAATGCTCCATGCCCTTGTCATCACAATGCTCCAGGTCTGTTGTCATCACCATGCTTCATGCCCGTGTCATCACAATGCTCCATGAATCTTGTCTTCACAATGCTCCATGACCACTGTCATCACAATTCTCCAAGGCCCCTCTCATCACAATGCTCCTCGACACTTGTCATCACATTGCTCCATAACACCTGTCATCACAGTCTTCCCTGCCCATGTCATCACAATGCTCCTTGTCCCCTATAATCACAATGCTTCATGCATGTTTCCTCACAATGCTCCAGAATTCTTGTCATCACAATGTTCCATGACCGTGGCATCACAATGCTCCATGGCCCTTGTCATCACAATGCTCCAGAATTCTTGTCATCACAATGTTCCATGACCGTGTCATCACAATGCTACATGACCCTGGTCATCACAGTTCTCCATGGCCTTTGTCATCACAATGCTCTATGTCGCTTTTCATCACAATTCTCAATGACCACTTTAATCATAACGCTCGCTGACCATTTTCATCACATTTCTCTATTGTCATTACAATTCCCCATGGCCCCTTTCTTCACAATGCTCCATGATGCCTGTCATCACAAAGCTCCTTGGTTTTTGTTTTCACAATGCTCCAGGACCAGTTTCATCACAATACTCCATCCCCCTTGTCATCACAGTGCACAATGAAACCTTTCATTACAATGCTCCATGACACTTGTCTTCACAATGCTCCATGGCCTTTATAGTCACAATGCTGCCAGGCATTTTCATCACGATGTTCCATGAAAACTTTCATCACATTTCTCCATGACCATTGTCATCACAATAGTCCATACCCTTGTCAACACAATGCTGCATAATCCCTTTCATCACAATTCTCCATGACTGCTGTCATCACAATAATCCAGGACAATTTTCATAACAATGCTTCATGCCCCCAGTCATCACAGTGCTCCATGACACCTTTCATCACAATTCCTACATGATCAATGTCATCACAATGCCCCATGACACCTGTCGTCACAATTCGCTATGACCCTTGTCATCACAATACTCGATGAACCGTGTCATCACAGTGTTCCAGGACACATGTCATCACGATGCTCCATGGCCCCTGTTATCATATTGCTCCATGATCTCTTTCATCACAATGCTCCATGACCACTGTCATCACCATGCCTCATGACGCCTGTCATCTCAATGCTCCATGGCCCCTTTCATCACAATGCTCCATGAACCCAGTCATCACAATGTTCCCTGCCCTTTTCATCACAATGCTCCATGGGCCCTGTCATCACAATGCTCCATGCCCTTGTCATCAAAATGCTCCAGAACTCTTGTCATCATAATGCTCCATGCCAATGGCATCAAAATGCCCCATGACACTTGTCATCACAATGATCCATGGCCCCTGTCATCACAATGCTCCATGCCAATGTCATCAAAATGCCCCATGACACTTGTCATCACAATGCTCCATGGCCTTTGTCATCACAATGTTCCATGGCCCCTGTCATCACTGTGCTCCATGATACCTTTCATCACAATTCTAGATGACCACTGTCATCACAATGCCCCATGACAGATGTCATCACAATTCGCCATGGTCCTTGACATCACAATGCTCCATGAACCGTGACATCACAAGGTTCCAGGACACTTGTCATCACAATGATCCATGATCACTTCCATCACAATGCTCCATGAACCCTGACATCTCAATGCTCCATAGCCTTTGTATTCACAGTGCTCCATGGCCCCTGTAATCACAGTGCTCCATGACAACATTCATCACAATGCTCCAAGACCACTGTCATCACAATGCCCCATGACACCTGCCATCACAAATCTCCAAGGCCTCTCTTACCAAAAAGCTCCATGTCCCCTGGCATCACAAAGATCTCTGCCCATATCATCACAATGCTCCTTGTCACCTTTGATCACAATGCTCCATGCCCTTTCATCACAATGCTCCAGAATTCTTGTCATCACAATGTTCCTTGACCGTGTCATCACAATGCTCCATGACCCTTGTCATCACAAAGCTCCATGACCCCTGTCATCACAATGATCCATGACTGCTTTCCTCACAGTGCTCCAGTACCCTTTTCATCACAATGCTCCATGCCATTGTCAGCACAATTCTCCTTGGACCCTGTCATCAAAATGCTCCATCCCCTTTTCATCACAATGCTCCCGATAGCCTATCATTACAATGCTCCATGTCCGTGTCATCACAATGCTCCATGCCGTTGTCATCACAATGCTCCATGGCCCCTGGAATCACCATGCTCCATGCCCTTGTCATCACAATGCTCCAGAACACTTGTCATCATAATACTCCATTCCCGTGTCATCCCATTGCTCAATGACACATGTCATCAAAATGTTCCTTGGCCTTTGTCATCACAGTGCTCCATGATACCTTATTTCAAAATTCTACATGACCACCGTCATCACAATGCAAGATGACCAATGTCATCACAATGCCCCAGGACACGTGTCATCACATTTCGCCTTGGCCCTTGTCATCTCAAGGCTGTATGAACCATGTCATCACTAGGTTCCAGGACACTTGTCATCACAGTGATCCATGACCACTTTCATCACAATGCTCCATGAACTCTGTTATCTCAATGCTCCATGGCCTTTGTATTCACAATGCTCCATTTTCCCGATAATCGCGTTGCTCCATGAACACTTTCATGACAATGCTCCTGGACCACTGTCACCATAATGCCCCATGACGTCTCTCATCACTGTGCTCCAAGGCCACTCTCATCAAAATGCTCCATGATCTGTGTCAGCACAATATTGCATGACACTTGTCATCACAATGCTCCATGATCCCTGGAATCACAATGATCCCTGCCAATGTCATGACAATGCTCCATGTCTCCTGTCATCACAATGCTCCATGCCCTTGTCATCACAATGCTCCAGGTCTGTTGTCATCACCATGCTTCATGCCCGTGTCATCACAATGCTCCATGAATCTTGTCTTCACAATGCTCCATGACCACTGTCATCACAATTCTCCAAGGCCCCTCTCATCACAATGCTCCTCGACACTTGTCATCACATTGCTCCATAACACCTGTCATCACAGTCTTCCCTGCCCATGTCATCACAATGCTCCTTGTCCCCTATAATCACAATGCTTCATGCATGTTTCCTCACAATGCTCCAGAATTCTTGTCATCACAATGTTCCATGACCGTGGCATCACAATGCTCCATGGCCCTTGTCATCACAATGCTCCAGAATTCTTGTCATCACAATGTTCCATGACCGTGTCATCACAATGCTACATGACCCTGGTCATCACAGTTCTCCATGGCCTTTGTCATCACAATGCTCTATGTCGCTTTTCATCACAATTCTCAATGACCACTTTAATCATAACGCTCGCTGACCATTTTCATCACATTTCTCTATTGTCATTACAATTCCCCATGGCCCCTTTCTTCACAATGCTCCATGATGCCTGTCATCACAAAGCTCCTTGGTTTTTGTTTTCACAATGCTCCAGGACCAGTTTCATCACAATACTCCATCCCCCTTGTCATCACAGTGCACAATGAAACCTTTCATTACAATGCTCCATGACACTTGTCTTCACAATGCTCCATGGCCTTTATAGTCACAATGCTGCCAGGCATTTTCATCACGATGTTCCATGAAAACTTTCATCACATTTCTCCATGACCATTGTCATCACAATAGTCCATACCCTTGTCAACACAATGCTGCATAATCCCTTTCATCACAATTCTCCATGACTGCTGTCATCACAATAATCCAGGACAATTTTCATAACAATGCTTCATGCCCCCAGTCATCACAGTGCTCCATGACACCTTTCATCACAATTCCTACATGATCAATGTCATCACAATGCCCCATGACACCTGTCGTCACAATTCGCTATGACCCTTGTCATCACAATACTCGATGAACCGTGTCATCACAGTGTTCCAGGACACATGTCATCACGATGCTCCATGGCCCCTGTTATCATATTGCTCCATGATCTCTTTCATCACAATGCTCCATGACCACTGTCATCACCATGCCTCATGACGCCTGTCATCTCAATGCTCCATGGCCCCTTTCATCACAATGCTCCATGAACCCAGTCATCACAATGTTCCCTGCCCTTTTCATCACAATGCTCCATGGGCCCTGTCATCACAATGCTCCATGCCCTTGTCATCAAAATGCTCCAGAACTCTTGTCATCATAATGCTCCATGCCAATGGCATCAAAATGCCCCATGACACTTGTCATCACAATGATCCATGGCCCCTGTCATCACAATGCTCCATGCCAATGTCATCAAAATGCCCCATGACACTTGTCATCACAATGCTCCATGGCCTTTGTCATCACAATGTTCCATGGCCCCTGTCATCACAGTGCTCCATGATACCTTTCATCACAATTCTAGATGACCACTGTCATCACAATGCCCCATGACAGATGTCATCACAATTCGCCATGGTCCTTGACATCACAATGCTCCATGAACCGTGACATCACAAGGTTCCAGGACACTTGTCATCACAATGATCCATGATCACTTCCATCACAATGCTCCATGAACCCTGACATCTCAATGCTCCATAGCCTTTGTATTCACAGTGCTCCATGGCCCCTGTAATCACAGTGCTCCATGACAACATTCATCACAATGCTCCAAGACCACTGTCATCACAATGCCCCATGACGCCTGCCATCACAAATCTCCAAGGCCTCTCTTACCAAAAAGCTCCATGTCCCCTGGCATCACAAAGATCTCTGCCCATATCATCACAATGCTCCTTGTCACCTTTGATCACAATGCTCCATGCCCTTTCATCACAATGCTCCAGAAATCTTGTCATCACAATGTTCCTTGACCGTGTCATCACAATGCTCCATGACCCTTGTCATCACAAAGCTCCATGACCCCTGTCATCACAATGATCCATGACTGCTTTCCTCACAGTGCTCCAGTACCCTTTTCATCACAATGCTCCATGCCATTGTCAGCACAATTCTCCTTGGACCCTGTCATCAAAATGCTCCATCCCCTTTTCATCACAATGCTCCAGATAGCCTATCATTACAATGCTCCATGTCCGTGTCATCACAATGCTCCATGCCGTTGTCATCACAATGCTCCATGGCCCCTGTAATCACCATGCTCCATGCCCTTGTCATCACAATGCTCCAGAACACTTGTCATCATAATACTCCATTCCCGTGTCATCCCATTGCTCAATGACACTTGTCATCAAAATGTTCCTTGGCCTTTGTCATCACAGTGCTCCATGATACCTTATTTCAAAATTCTACATGACCACCGTCATCACAATGCAAGATGACCAATGTCATCACAATGCCCCAGGACACGTGTCATCACATTTCGCCTTGACCCTTGTCATCTCAAGGCTGTATGAACCATGTCATCACTAGGTTCCAGGACACTTGTCATCACAGTGATCCATGACCACTTTCATCACAATGCTCCATGAACTCTGTTATCTCAATGCTCCATGGCCTTTGTATTCACAATGCTCCATTTTCCCGATAATCGCGTTGCTCCATGAACACTTTCATGACAATGCTCCTGGACCACTGTCACCATAATGCCCCATGACGTCTCTCATCACTGTGCTCCAAGGCCACTCTCATCAAAATGCTCCATGATCTGTGTCAGCACAATATTGCATGACACTTGTCATCACAATGCTCCATGATCCCTGTAATCACAATGATCCCTGCCAATGTCATGACAATGCTCCATGTCTCCTGTCATCACAATGCTCCATGCCCTTGTCATCACAATGCTCCAGGTCTGTTGTCATCACCATGCTTCATGCCCGTGTCATCACAATGCTCCATGAATCTTGTCTTCACAATGCTCCATGGCCCATGTCATCCCAATGCTCCATGACCACTGTCATCACAATTCTCCAAGGCCCCTCTCATCACAATGCTCCACGACACTTGTCATCACATTGCTCCATAACGCCTGTCATCACAGTGTTCCCTGCCCATGTCATCACAATGCTCCTTGTCCCCTATAATCACAATGCTCCATGCATGTTTCCTCACAATGCTCCAGAATTCTTGTCATCACAATGTTCCATGACCGTGGCATCACAATGCTCCATGGCCCTTGTCATCACAATGCTCCAGAATTCTTGTCATCACAATGTTCCATGACCGTGTCATCACAATGCTACATGACCCTGGTCATCACAGTTCTCCATGGCCTTTGTCATCACAATGCTCTATGTCGCTTTTCATCACAATTCTCAATGACCACTTTAATCATAACGCTCGCTGACCATTTTCATCACATTTCTCTATTGTCATTACAATTCCCCATGGCCCCTTTCTTCACAATGCTCCATGATGCCTGTCATCACAAAGCTCCTTGGTTTTTGTTTTCACAATGCTCCAGGACCAGTTTCATCACAATACTCCATCCCCCTTGTCATCACAGTGCACAATGAAACCTTTCATTACAATGCTCCATGACACTTGTCTTCACAATGCTCCATGGCCTTTATAGTCACAATGCTGCCTGGCATTTTCATCACGATGTTCCATGAAAACTTTCATCACATTTCTCCATGACCATTGTCATCACAATAGTCCATACCCTTGTCAACACAATGCTGCATAATCCCTTTCATCACAATTCTCCATGACTGCTGTCATCACAATAATCCAGGACAATTTTCATAACAATGCTTCATGCCCCCAGTCATCACAGTGCTCCATGACACCTTTCATCACAATTCCTAGATGATCAATGTCATCACAATGCCCCATGACACCTGTCGTCACAATTCGCTATGACCCTTGTCATCACAATACTCGATGAACCGTGTCATCACAGTGTTCCAGGACACATGTCATCACGATGCTCCATGGCCCCTGTTATCATATTGCTCCATGATCTCTTTCATCACAATGCTCCATGACCACTGTCATCACCATGCCTCATGACGCCTGTCATCTCAATGCTCCATGGCCCCTTTCATCACAATGCTCCATGAACCCAGTCATCACAATGTTCCCTGCCCTTTTCATCACAATGCTCCATGGGCCCTGTCATCACAATGCTCCATGCCCTTGTCATCAAAATGCTCCAGAACTCTTGTCATCATAATGCTCCATGCCAATGGCATCAAAATGCCCCATGACACTTGTCATCACAATGATCCATGGCCCCTGTCATCACAATGCTCCATGCCAATGTCATCAAAATGCCCCATGACACTTGTCATCACAATGCTCCATGGCCTTTGTCATCACAATGTTCCATGGCCCCTGTCATCACAGTGCTCCATGATACCTTTCATCACAATTCTAGATGACCACTGTCATCACAATGCCCCATGACAGATGTCATCACAATTCGCCATGGTCCTTGACATCACAATGCTCCATGAACCGTGACATCACAAGGTTCCAGGACACTTGTCATCACAATGATCCATGATCACTTCCATCACAATGCTCCATGAACCCTGACATCTCAATGCTCCATAGCCTTTGTATTCACAGTGCTCCATGGCCCCTGTAATCACAGTGCTCCATGACAACATTCATCACAATGCTCCAAGACCACTGTCATCACAATGCCCCATGACGCCTGCCATCACAAATCTCCAAGGCCTCTCTTACCAAAAAGCTCCATGTCCCCTGGCATCACAAAGATCTCTGCCCATATCATCACAATGCTCCTTGTCACCTTTGATCACAATGCTCCATGCCCTTTCATCACAATGCTCCAGAATTCTTGTCATCACAATGTTCCTTGACCGTGTCATCACAATGCTCCATGACCCTTGTCATCACAAAGCTCCATGACCCCTGTCATCACAATGATCCATGACTGCTTTCCTCACAGTGCTCCAGTACCCTTTTCATCACAATGCTCCATGCCATTGTCAGCACAATTCTCCTTGGACCCTGTCATCAAAATGCTCCATCCCCTTTTCATCACAATGCTCCAGATAGCCTATCATTACAATGCTCCATGTCCGTGTCATCACAATGCTCCATGTCGTTGTCATCACAATGCTCCATGGCCCCTGTAATCACCATGCTCCATGCCCTTGTCATCACAATGCTCCAGAACACTTGTCATCATAATACTCCATTCCCGTGTCATCCCATTGCTCAATGACACATGTCATCAAAATGTTCCTTGGCCTTTGTCATCACAGTGCTCCATGATACCTTATTTCAAAATTCTACATGACCACCGTCATCACAATGCAAGATGACCAATGTCATCACAATGCCCCAGGACACGTGTCATCACATTTCGCCTTGGCCCTTGTCATCTCAAGGCTGTATGAACCGTGTCATCACTAGGTTCCAGGACACTTGTCATCACAGTGATCCATGACCACATTCATCACAATGCTCCATGAACTCTGTTATCTCAATGCTCCATGGCCTTTGTATTCACAATGCTCCATTTTCCCGATAATCGCGTTGCTCCATGAACACTTTCATCACAATGCTCCTGGACCACTGTCACCATAATGCCCCATGACGTCTCTCATCACTGTGCTCCAAGGCCACTCTCATCAAAATGCTCCATGATCTGTGTCAGCACAATATTGCATGACACTTGTCATCACAATGCTCCATGATCCCTGGAATCACAATGATCCCTGCCAATGTCATGACAATGCTCCATGTCTCCTGTCATCACAATGCTCCATGCCCTTGTCATCACAATGCTCCAGGTCTGTTGTCATCACCATGCTTCATGCCCGTGTCATCACAATGCTCCATGAATCTTGTCTTCACAATGCTCCATGGCCCATGTCATCCCAATGCTCCATGACCACTGTCATCACAATTCTCCAAGGCCCCTCTCATCACAATGCTCCACGACACTTGTCATCACATTGCTCCATAACACCTGTCATCACAGTGTTCCCTGCCCATGTCATCACAATGCTCCATGTCCCCTATAATCACAATGCTCCATGCCTGTTTCCTCACAATGCTCCAGAATTCTTGTCATCACAATGTTCCATGACGGTGGCATCACAATGCTCCATGGCCCTTGTCATCACAATGCTCCAGAATTCTTGTCATCACAATGTTCCATGACCGTGTCATCACAATGCTACATGACCCTGGTCATCACAGTTCTCCATGACCTTTGTCATCACAATGCTCTATGTCGCTTTTCATCACAATTCTCAATGACCAATTTAATCATAACGCTCGCTGACCATTTTCCTCACATTTCTCTGTCATTACAATTCCCCATGGCCCCTTTCTTCACAATGCTCCATGATGCCTGTCATCACAAAGCTCCATGGCTTTTGTTTTCACAATGCTCCAGGACCAGTTTCATCACAATACTCCATCCCCCTTGTCATCACAGTGCACAATGAAACCTTTCATTACAATGCTCCATGACACTTGTCATCACAATGCTCCATGGCCTTTATAGTCACAATGCTCCCAGGCATTTTCATCACGATGTTCCATGAAAACTTTCATCACATTTCTCCATGACCATTGTCATCACAATAGTCCATACCCTTGTCAACACAATGCTGCATAATCCCTTTCATCACAATTCTCCATGACTGCTGTCATCACAATAATCCAGGACAATTTTCATAACAATGCTTCATGCCCCCTGTCATCACAGTGCTCCATGACACCTTTCATCACAATTCCTAGATGATCAATGTCATCACAATGCCCCATGACACCTGTCGTCACAATTCGCTATGACACTTGTCATCACAATACTCGATGAACCGTGTCATCACAGTGTTCCAGGACACATGTCATCACGATGATCCATGACGACTTTCATCACAATGCTCCAATACACCTGTCATCACAATGCTCCATGGCCCCTGTTATCATATTGCTCCATGATCTCTTTCATCACAATGCTCCATGACCACTGTCATCACCATGCCTCATGACGCCTGTCATCTCAATGCTCCATGGCCCCTTTCATCACAATGCTCCATGAACCCAGTCATCACAATGTTCCCTGCCCTTTTCATCACAATGCTCCATGGGCCCTGTCATCACAATGCTCCATGCCCTTGTCATCAAAATGCTCCAGAACTCTTGTCATCATAATGCTCCATGCCAATGGCATCAAAATGCCCCATGACACTTGTCATCACAATGTTCCATGGCCCCTGTCATCACAATGCTCCATGCCAATGTCATCAAAATGCCCCATTACACTTGTCATCACAATGCTCCATGGCCTTTGTCATCACAATGTTCCATGGCCCCTGTCATCACAGTGCTCCATGATACCTTTCATCACAATTCTAGATGACCACTGTCATCACAATGCCCTATGACAGATGTCATCACAATTCGCCATGGTCCTTGACATCACAATGCTCCATGAACCGTGACATCACAAGGTTCCAGGACACTTGTCATCACAATGATCCATGATCACTTCCATCACAATGCTCCATGAACCCTGACATCTCAATGCTCCATAGCCTTTGTATTCACAGTGCTCCATGGCCCCTGTAATCACAGTGCTCCATGACAACATTCATCACAATGCTCCAAGACCACTGTCATCACAATGCCCCATGACACCTGCCATCACAAATCTCCAAGGCCTCTCTTACCAAAAAGCTCCATGTCCCCTGGCATCACAAAGATCTCTGCCCATATCATCACAATGCTCCTTGTCACCTTTGATCACAATGCTCCATGACCTTTCATCACAATGCTCCAGAATTCTTGTCATCACAATGTTCCTTGACCGTGTCATCACAATGCTCCATGACCCTTGTCATCACAAAGCTCCATGACCCCTGTCATCACAATGATCCATGACTGCTTTCCTCACAGTGCTCCAGTACCCTTTTCATCACAATGCTCCATGCCATTGTCAGCACAATTCTCCTTGGACCCTGTCATCAAAATGCTCCATCCCCTTTTCATCACAATGCTCCCGATAGCCTATCTTTACAATGCTCCATGTCCGTGTCATCACAATGCTCCATGCCGTTGTCATCACAATGCTCCATGGCCCCTGTAATCACCATGCTCCATGCCCTTGTCATCACAATGCTCCAGAACACTTGTCATCATAATACTCCATTCCCGTGTCATCCCATTGCTCAATGACACATGTCATCAAAATGTTCCTTGGCCTTTGTCATCACAGTGCTCCATGATACCTTATTTCAAAATTCTACATGACCACCGTCATCACAATGCAAGATGACCAATGTCATCACAATGCCCTAGGACACGTGTCATCACATTTTGCCTTGGCCCTTGTCATCTCAAGGCTGTATGAACCATGTCATCACTAGGTTCCAGGACACTTGTCATCACAGTGATCCATGACCACTTTCATCACAATGCTCCATGAACTCTGTTATCTCAATGCTCCATGGCCTTTGTATTCACAATGCTCCATTTTCCCGATAATCGCGTTGCTCCATGAACACTTTCATGACAATGCTCCTGGACCACTGTCACCATAATGCCCCATGACGTCTCTCATCACTGTGCTCCAAGGCCACTCTCATCAAAATGCTCCATGATCTGTGTCAGCACAATATTGCATGACACTTGTCATCACAATGCTCCATGATCCCTGTAATCACAATGATCCCTGCCAATGTCATGACAATGCTCCATGTCTCCTGTCATCACAATGCTCCATGCCCTTGTCATCACAATGCTCCAGGTCTGTTGTCATCACTATGCTTCATGCCCGTGTCATCACAATGCTCCATGAATCTTGTCTTCACAATGCCCCATGACCACTGTCATCACAATTCTCCAAGGCCCCTCTCATCACAATGCTCCTCGACACTTGTCATCACATTGCTCCATAACACCTGTCATCACAGTCTTCCCTGCCCATGTCATCGCAATGCTCCTTGTCCCCTATAATCACAATGCTCCATGCATGTTTCCTCACAATGCTCCAGAATTCTTGTCATCACAATGTTCCATGACCGTGGCATCACAATGCTCCATGGCCCTTGTCATCACAATGCTCCAGAATTCTTGTCATCACAATGTTCCATGACCGTGTCATCACAATGCTACATGACCCTGGTCATCACAGTTCTCCATGGCCTTTGTCATCACAATGCTCTATGTCGCTTTTCATCACAATTCTCAATGACCACTTTAATCATAACGCTCGCTGACCATTTTCATCACATTTCTCTATTGTCATTACAATTCCCCATGGCCCCTTTCTTCACAATGCTCCATGATGCCTGTCATCACAAAGCTCCATGGCTTTTGTTTTCACAATGCTCCAGGACCAGTTTCATCACAATACTCCATCCCCCTTGTCATCACAGTGCACAATGAAACCTTTCATTACAATGCTCCATGACACTTGTCATCACAATGCTCCATGGCCTTTATAGTCACAATGCTGCCAGGCATTTTCATCACGATGTTCCATGAAAACTTTCATCACATTTCTCCATGACCATTGTCATCACAATAGTCCATACCCTTGTCAACACAATGCTGCATAATCCCTTTCATCACAATTCTCCATGACTGCTGTCATCACAATAATCCAGGACAATTTTCATAACAATGCTTCATGCCCCCAGTCATCACAGTGCTCCATGACACCTTTCATCACAATTCCTACATGATCAATGTCATCACAATGCCCCATGACACCTGTCGTCACAATTCGCTATGACCCTTGTCATCACAATACTCGATGAACCGTGTCATCACAGTGTTCCAGGACACATGTCATCACGATGCTCCATGGCCCCTGTTATCATATTGCTCCATGATCTCTTTCATCACAATGCTCCATGACCACTGTCATCACCATGCCTCATGACGCCTGTCATCTCAATGCTCCATGGCCCCTTTCATCACAATGCTCCATGAACCCAGTCATCACAATGTTCCCTGCCCTTTTCATCACAATGCTCCATGGGCCCTGTCATCACAATGCTCCATGCCCTTGTCATCAAAATGCTCCAGAACTCTTGTCATCATAATGCTCCATGCCAATGGCTTCAAAATGCCCCATGACACTTGTCATCACAATGATCCATGGCCCCTTTCATCACAATGCTCCATGCCAATGTCATCAAAATGCCCCATGACACTTGTCATCACAATGCTCCATGGCCTTTGTCATCACAATGTTCCATGGCCCCTGTCATCACAGTGCTCCATGATACCTTTCATCACAATTCTAGATGACCACTGTCATCACAATGCCCCATGACAGATGTCATCACAATTCGCCATGGTCCTTGACATCACAATGCTCCATGAACCGTGACATCACAAGGTTCCAGGACACTTGTCATCACAATGATCCATGATCACTTCCATCACAATGCTCCATGAACCCTGACATCTCAATGCTCCATAGCCTTTGTATTCACAGTGCTCCATGGCCCCTGTAATCACAGTGCTCCATGACAACATTCATCACAATGCTCCAACACCACTGTCATCACAATGCCCCATGACACCTGCCATCACAAATCTCCAAGGCCTCTCTTACCAAAAAGCTCCATGTCCCCTGGCATCACAAAGATCTCTGCCCATATCATCACAATGCTCCTTGTCACCTTTGATCACAATGCTCCATGACCTTTCATCACAATGCTCCAGAATTCTTGTCATCACAATGTTCCTTGACCGTGTCATCACAATGCTCCATGACCCTTGTCATCACAAAGCTCCATGACCCCTGTCATCACAATGATCCATGACTGCTTTCCTCACAGTGCTCCAGTACCCTTTTCATCACAATGCTCCATGCCATTATCAGCACAATTCTCCTTGGACCCTGTCATCAAAATGCTCCATCCCCTTTTCATCACAATGCTCCCGATAGCCTATCTTTACAATGCTCCATGCCGTTGTCATCACAATGCTCCATGGCCCCTGTAATCACCATGCTCCATGCCCTTGTCATCACAATGCTCCAGAACACTTGTCATCATAATACTCCATTCCCGTGTCATCCCATTGCTCAATGACACATGTCATCAAAATGTTCCTTGGCCTTTGTCATCACAGTGCTCCATGATACCTTATTTCAAAATTCTACATGACCACCGTCATCACAATGCAAGATGACCAATGTCATCACAATGCCCCAGGACACGTGTCATCACATTTCGCCTTGGCCCTTGTCATCTCAAGGCTGTATGAACCATGTCATCACTAGGTTCCAGGACACTTGTCATCACAGTGATCCATGACCACTTTCATCACAATGCTCCATGAACTCTGTTATCTCAATGCTCCATGGCCTTTGTATTCACAATGCTCCATTTTCCCGATAATCGCGTTGCTCCATGAACACTTTCATGACAATGCTCCTGGACCACTGTCACCATAATGCCCCATGACGTCTCTCATCACTGTGCTCCAAGGCCACTCTCATCAAAATGCTCCATGATCTGTGTCAGCACAATATTGCATGACACTTGTCATCACAATGCTCCATGATCCCTGGAATCACAATGATCCCTGCCAATGTCATGACAATGCTCCATGTCTCCTGTCATCACAATGCTCCATGCCCTTGTCATCACAATGCTCCAGGTCTGTTGTCATCACCATGCTTCATGCCCGTGTCATCACAATGCTCCATGAATCTTGTCTTCACAATGCTCCATGACCACTGTCATCACAATTCTCCAAGGCCCCTCTCATCACAATGCTCCTCGACACTTGTCATCACATTGCTCCATAACACCTGTCATCACAGTCTTCCCTGCCCATGTCATCACAATGCTCCTTGTCCCCTATAATCACAAAGCTCCATGCAGGTTTCCTCACAATGCTCCAGAATTCTTGTCATCACAATGTTCCATGACCGTGTCATCACAATGCTACATGACCCTGGTCATCACAGTTCTCCATGGCCTTTGTCATCACAATGCTCTATGTCGCTTTTCATCACAATTCTCAATGACCACTTTAATCATAACGCTCGCTGACCATTTTCATCACATTTCTCTATTGTCTTTACAATTCCCCATGGCCCCTTTCTTCACAATGCTCCATGATGCCTGTCATCACAAAGCTCCATGGCTTTTGTTTTCACAATGCTCCAGGACCAGTTTCATCACAATACTCCATTCCCCTTGTCATCACAGTGCACAATGAAACCTTTCATTACAATGCTCCATGACACTTGTCATCACAATGCTCCATGGCCTTTATAGTCACAATGCTGACAGGCATTTTCATCACGATGTTCCATGAAAACTTTCATCACATTTCTCCATGACCATTGTCATCACAATAGTCCATACCCTTGTCAACACAATGCTGCATAATCCCTTTCTTCACAATTCTCCATGACTGCTGTCATCACAATAATCCAGGACAATTTTCATAACAATGCTTCATGCCCCCAGTCATCACAGTGCTCCATGACACCTTTCATCACAATTCCTACATGATCAATGTCATCACAATGCCCCATGACACCTGTCGTCACAATTCGCTATGACCCTTGTCATCACAATACTCGATGAACCGTGTCATCACAGTGTTCCAGGACACATGTCATCACGATGCTCCATGGCCCCTGTTATCATATTGCTCCATGATCTCTTTCATCACAATGCTCCATGACCACTGTCATCACCATGCCTCATGACGCCTGTCATCTCAATGCTCCATGGCCCCTTTCATCACAATGCTCCATGAACCCAGTCATCACAATGTTCCCTGCCCTTTTCATCACAATGCTCCATGGGCCCTGTCATCACAATGCTCCATGCCCTTGTCATCAAAATGCTCCAGAACTCTTGTCATCATAATGCTCCATGCCAATGGCATCAAAATGCCCCATGACACTTGTCATCACAATGCTCCATGACCTTTGTCATCACAATGTTCCATGGCCCCTGTCATCACTGTGCTCCATGATACCTTTCATCACAATTCTAGATGACCACTGTCATCACAATGCCCCATGACAGATGTCATCACAATTCGCCATGGTCCTTGACATCACAATGCTCCATGAACCGTGACATCACAAGGTTCCAGGACACTTGTCATCACAATGATCCATGATCACTTCCATCACAATGCTCCATGAACCCTGACATCTCAATGCTCCATAGCCTTTGTATTCACAGTGCTCCATGGCCCCTGTAATCACAGTGCTCCATGACAACATTCATCACAATGCTCCAAGACCACTGTCATCACAATGCCCCATGACGCCTGCCATCACAAATCTCCAAGGCCTCTCTTACCAAAAAGCTCCATGTCCCCTGGCATCACAAAAATCTCTGCCCATATCATCACAATGCTCCTTGTCACCTTTGATCACAATGCTCCATGCCCTTTCATCACAATGCTCCAGAATTCTTGTCATCACAATGTTCCTTGACCGTGTCATCACAATGCTCCATGACCCTTGTCATCACAAAGCTCCATGACCCCTGTCATCACAATGATCCATGACTGCTTTCCTCACAGTGCTCCAGTACCCTTTTCATCACAATGCTCCATGCCATTGTCAGCACAATTCTCCTTGGACCCTGTCATCAAAATGCTCCAAACCCTTTTCATCACAATGCTCCCGATAGCCTATCATTACAATGCTCCATGTCCGTGTCATCACAATGCTCCATGCCGTTGTCATCACAATGCTCCATGGCCCCTGGAATCACCATGCTCCATGCCCTTGTCATCACAATGCTCCAGAACACTTGTCATCATAATACTCCATTCCCGTGTCATCCCATTGCTCAATGACACTTGTCATCAAAATGTTCCTTGGCCTTTGTCATCACAGTGCTCCATGATACCTTATTTCAAAATTCTACATGACCACCGTCATCACAATGCAAGATGACCAATGTCATCACAATGCCCCAGGACACGTGTCATCACATTTCGCCTTGGCCCTTGTCATCTCAAGGCTGTATGAACCGTGTCATCACTAGGTTCCAGGACACTTGTCATCACAGTGATCCATGACCACATTCATCACAATGCTCAATGAACTATGTTATCTCAATGCTCCATGGCCTTTGTATTCACAATGCTCCATTTTCCCGATAATCGCGTTGCTCCATGAACACTTTCATCACAATGCTCCTGGACCACTGTCACCATAATGCCCCATGACGTCTCTCGTCACTGTGCTCCAAGGCCACTCTCATCAAAATGCTCCATGATCTGTGTCAGCACAATATTGCATGACACTTGTCATCACAATGCTCCATGATCCCTGTAATCACAATGATCCCTGCCAATGTCATCACAATGCTCCATGTCTCCTGTCATCACAATGCTCCATGCCCTTGTCATCACAATGCTCCAGGTCTGTTGTCATCACCATGCTTCATGCCCGTGTCATCACAATGCTCCATGAATCTTGTCTTCACAATGCTCCATGGCCCATGTCATCCCAATGCTCCATGACCACTGTCATCACAATTCTCCAAGGCCCCTCTCATCACAATGCTACACAACACTTGTCATCACATTGCTCCATAACACCTGTCATCACAGTGTTCCCTGCCCATGTCATCACAATGCTCCATGTCCCCTATAATCACAATGCTCCATGCCTGTTTCCTCACAATGCTCCAGAATTCTTGTCATCACAATGTTCCATGACGGTGGCATCACAATGCTCCATGGCCCTTGTCATCACAATGCTCCAGAATTCTTGTCATCACAATGTTCCATGACCGTGTCATCACAATGCTACATGACCCTGGTCATCACAGTTCTCCATGACCTTTGTCATCACAATGCTCTATGTCGCTTTTCATCACAATTCTCAATGACCAATTTAATCATAATGCTCGCTGACCATTTTCCTCACATTTCTCTGTCATTACAATTCCCCATGGCCCCTTTCTTCACAATGCTCCATGATGCCTGTCATCACAAAGCTCCATGGCTTTTGTTTTCACAATGCTCCAGGACCAGTTTCATCACAATACTCCATCCCCCTTGTCATCACAGTGCACAATGAAACCTTTCATTACAATGCTCCATGACACTTGTCATCACAATGCTCCATGGCCTTTATAGTCACAATGCTCCCAGGCATTTTCATCACGATGTTCCATGAAAACTTTCATCACATTTCTCCATGACCATTGTCATCACAATAGTCCATACCCTTGTCAACTCAATGCTGCATAATCCCTTTCATCACAATTCTCCATGACTGCTGTCATCACAATAATCCAGGACAATTTTCATAACAATGCTTCATGCCCCCTGTCATCACAGTGCTCCATGACACCTTTCATCACAATTCCTAGATGATCAATGTCATCACAATGCCCCATGACACCTGTCGTCACAATTCGCTATGACCCTTGTCATCACAATACTCGATGAACCGTGTCATCACAGTGTTCCAGGACACATGTCATCACGATGATCCATGACGACTTTCATCACAATGCTCCAATACACCTGTCATCACAATGCTCCATGGCCCCTGTTATCATATTGCTCCATGATCTCTTTCATCACAATGCTCCATGACCACTGTCATCACCATGCCTCATGACGCCTGTCATCTCAATGCTCCATGGCCCCTTTCATCACAAGGCTCCATGAACCCAGTCATCACAATGTTCCCTGCTCTTTTCATCACAATGCTCCATGGGCCCTGTCATCACAATGCTCCATGCCCTTGTCATCAAAATGCTCCAGAACTCTTGTCATCATAATGCTCCATGCCAATGGCATCAAAATGCCCCATGACACTTGTCATCACAATGTTCCATGGCCCCTGTCATCACAATGCTCCATGCCAATGTCATCAAAATGCCCCATGACACTTGTCATCACAATGCTCCATGGCCTTTGTCATCACAATGTTCCATGGCCCCTGTCATCACAGTGCTCCATGATACCTTTCATCACAATTCTAGATGACCACTGTCATCACAATGCCCCATGACAGATGTCATCACAATTCGCCATGGTCCTTGACATCACAATGCTCCATGAACCGTGACATCACAAGGTTCCAGGACACTTGTCATCACAATGATCCATGATCACTTCCATCACAATGCTCCATGAACCCTGACATCTCAATGCTCCATAGCCTTTGTATTCACAGTGCTCCATGGCCCCTGTAATCACAGTGCTCCATGACAACATTCATCACAATGCTCCAAGACCACTGTCATCACAATGCCCCATGACACCTGCCATCACAAATCTCCAAGGCCTCTCTTACCAAAAAGCTCCATGTCCCCTGGCATCACAAAGATCTCTGCCCATATCATCACAATGCTCCTTGTCACCTTTGATCACAATGCTCCATGCCCTTTCATCAAAATGCTCCAGAATTCTTGTCATCACAATGTTCCTTGACCGTGTCATCACAATGCTCCATGACCCTTGTCATCACAAAGCTCCATGACCCCTGTCATCACAATGATCCATGACTGCTTTCCTCACAGTGCTCCAGTACCCTTTTCATCACAATGCTCCATGCCATTGTCAGCACAATTCTCCTTGGACCCTGTCATCAAAATGCTCCATCCCCTTTTCATCACAATGCTCCCGATAGCCTATCATTACAATGCTCCATGTCCGTGTCATCACAATGCTCCATGCCGTTGTCATCACAATGCTCCATGGCCCCTGGAATCACCATGCTCCATGCCCTTGTCATCACAATGCTCCAGAACACTTGTCATCATAATACTCCATTCCCGTGTCATCCCATTGCTCAATGACACATGTCATCAAAATGTTCCTTGGCCTTTGTCATCACAGTGCTCCATGATACCTTATTTCAAAATTCTACATGACCACCGTCATCACAATGCAAGATGACCAATGTCATCACAATGCCCCAGGACACGTGTCATCACATTTCGCCTTGGCCCTTGTCATCTCAAGGCTGTATGAACCATGTCATCACTAGGTTCCAGGACACTTGTCATCACAGTGATCCATGACCACTTTCATCACAATGCTCCATGAACTCTGTTATCTCAATGCTCCATGGCCTTTGTATTCACAATGCTCCATTTTCCCGATAATCGCGTTGCTCCATGAACACTTTCATGACAATGCTCCTGGACCACTGTCACCATAATGCCCCATGACGTCTCTCATCACTGTGCTCCAAGGCCACTCTCATCAAAATGCTCCATGATCTGTGTCAGCACAATATTGCATGACACTTGTCATCACAATGCTCCATGATCCCTGGAATCACAATGATCCCTGCCAATGTCATGACAATGCTCCATGTCTCCTGTCATCACAATGCTCCATGCCCTTGTCATCACAATGCTCCAGGTCTGTTGTCATCACCATGCTTCATGCCCGTGTCATCACAATGCTCCATGAATCTTGTCTTCACAATGCTCCATGACCACTGTCATCACAATTCTCCAAGGCCCCTCTCATCACAATGCTCCTCGACACTTGTCATCACATTGCTCCATAACACCTGTCATCACAGTGTTCCCTGCCCATGTCATCACAATGCTCCTTGTCCCCTATAATCACAATGCTCCATGCATGTTTCCTCACAATGCTCCAGAATTCTTGTCATCACAATGTTCCATGACCGTGGCATCACAATGCTCCATGGCCCTTGTCATCACAATGCTCCAGAATTCTTGTCATCACAATGTTCCATGACCGTGTCATCACAATGCTACATGACCCTGGTCATCACAGTTCTCCATGGCCTTTGTCATCACAATGCTCTATGTCGCTTTTCATCACAATTCTCAATGACCAATTTAATCATAACGCTCGCTGACCATTTTCCTCACATTTCTCTGTCATTACAATTCCCCATGGCCCCTTTCTTCACAATGCTCCATGATGCCTGTCATCACAAAGCTCCATGGCTTTTGTTTTCACAATGCTCCAGGACCAGTTTCATCACAATACTCCATCCCCCTTGTCATCACAGTGCACAATGAAACCTTTCATTACAATGCTCCATGACACTTGTCATCACAATGCTCCATGGCCTTTATAGTCACAATGCTCCCAGGCATTTTCATCACGATGTTCCATGAAAACTTTCATCACATTTCTCCATGACCATTGTCATCACAATAGTCCATACCCTTGTCAACACAATGCTGCATAATCACTTTCATCACAATTCTCCATGACTGCTGTCATCACAATAATCCAGGACAATTTTCATAACAATGCTTCATGCCCCCTGTCATCACAGTGCTCCATGACACCTTTCATCACAATTCCTAGATGATCAATGTCATCACAATGCCCCATGACACCTGTCGTCACAATTCGCTATGACCCTTGTCATCACAATACTCGATGAACCGTGTCATCACAGTGTTCCAGGACACATGTCATCACGATGATCCATGACGACTTTCATCACAATGCTCCAATACACCTGTCATCACAATGCTCCATGGCCCCTGTTATCATATTGCTCCATGATCTCTTTCATCACAATGCTCCATGACCACTGTCATCACCATGCCTCATGACGCCTGTCATCTCAATGCTCCATGGCCCCTTTCATCACAATGCTCCATGAACCCAGTCATCACAATGTTCCCTGCCCTTTTCATCACAATGCTCCATGGGCCCTGTCATCACAATGCTCCATGCCCTTGTCATCAAAATGCTCCAGAACTCTTGTCATCATAATGCTCCATGCCAATGGCATCAAAATGCCCCATGACAGTTGTCATCACAATGATCCATGGCCCCTGTCATCACAATGCTCCATGCCAATGTCATCAAAATGCCCCATGACACTTGTCATCACAATGCTCCATGGCCTTTGTCATCACAATGTTCCATGGCCCCTGTCATCACTGTGCTCCATGATACCTTTCATCACAATTCTAGATGACCACTGTCATCACAATGCCCCATGACAGATGTCATCACAATTCGCCATGGTCCTTGACATCACAATGCTCCATGAACCGTGACATCACAAGGTTCCAGGACACTTGTCATCACAATGATCCATGATCACTTCCATCACAATGCTCCATGAACCCTGACATCTCAATGCTCCATAGCCTTTGTATTCACAGTGCTCCATGGCCCCTGTAATCACAGTGCTCCATGACAACATTCATCACAATGCTCCAAGACCACTGTCATCACAATGCCCCATGACACCTGCCATCACAAATCTCCAAGGCCTCTCTTACCAAAAAGCTCCATGTCCCCTGGCATCACAAAGATCTCTGCCCATATCATCACAATGCTCCTTGTCACCTTTGATCACAATGCTCCATGACCTTTCATCACAATGCTCCAGAATTCTTGTCATCACAATGTTCCTTGACCGTGTCATCACAATGCTCCATGACCCTTGTCATCACAAAGCTCCATGACCCCTGTCATCACAATGATCCATGACTGCTTTCCTCACACTGCTCCAGTACCCTTTTCATCACAATGCTCCATGCCATTGTCAGCACAATTCTCCTTGGACCCTGTCATCAAAATGCTCCATCCCCTTTTCATCACAATGCTCCCGATAGCCTATCTTTACAATGCTCCATGTCCGTGTCATCACAATGCTCCATGCCGTTGTCATCACAATGCTCCATGGCCCCTGGAATCACCATGCTCCATGCCCTTGTCATCACAATGCTCCAGAACACTTGTCATCATAATACTCCATTCCCGTGTCATCCCATTGCTCAAATACACATGTCATCAAAATGTTCCTTGGTCTTTGTCATCACAGTGCTCCATGATACCTTATTTCAAAATTCTACATGACCACCGTCATCACAATGCAAGATGACCAATGTCATCACAATGCCCCAGGACACGTGTCATCACATTTCGCCTTGGCCCTTGTCATCTCAAGGCTGTATGAACCATGTCATCACTAGGTTCCAGGACACTTGTCATCACAGTGATCCATGACCACTTTCATCACAATGCTCCATGAACTCTGTTATCTCAATGCTCCATGGCCTTTGTATTCACAATGCTCCATTTTCCCGATAATCGCGTTGCTCCATGAACACTTTCATCACAATGCTCCTGGACCACTGTCACCATAATGCCCCATGACGTCTCTCATCACTGTGCTCCAAGGCCACTCTCATCAAAATGCTCCATGATCTGTGTCAGCACAATATTGCATGACACTTGTCATCACAATGCTCCATGATCCCTGTAATCACAATGATCCCTGCCAATGTCATGACAATGCTCCATGTCTCCTGTCATCACAATGCTCCATGCCCTTGTCATCACAATGCTCCAGGTCTGTTGTCATCACCATGCTTCATGCCCGTGTCATCACAATGCTCCATGAATCTTGTCTTCACAATGCTCCATGACCACTGTCATCACAATTCTCCAAGGCCCCTCTCATCACAATGCTCCTCGACACTTGTCATCACATTGCTCCATAACACCTGTCATCACAGTCTTCCCTGCCCATGTCATCACAATGCTCCTTGTCCCCTATAATCACAATGCTCCATGCATGTTTCCTCACAATGCTCCAGAATTCTTGTCATCACAATGTTCCATGACCGTGGCATCACAATGCTCCATGGCCCTTGTCATCACAATGCTCCAGAATTCTTTCATCACAATATTCCATAACCGTGTCATCACAATGCTACATGACCCTGGTCATCACATTTCTCCATGGCCTTTGTCATCACAATGCTCTATGTCGCTTTTCATCACAATTCTCAATGACCACTTTAATCATAACGCTCGCTGACCATTTTCATCACATTTCTCTATTGTCATTACAATTCCCCATGGCCCCTTTCTTCACAATGCTCCATGATGCCTGTCATCACAAAGCTCCATGGCTTTTGTTTTCACAATGCTCCAGGACCAGTTTCATCACAATACTCCATCCCCCTTGTCATCACAGTGCACAATGAAACCTTTCATTACAATGCTCCATGACACTTGTCTTCACAATGCTCCATGGCCTTTATAGTCACAATGCTGCCAGGCATTTTCATCACGATGTTCCATGAAAACTTTCATCACATTTCTCCATGACCATTGTCATCACAATAGTCCATACACTTGTCAACACAATGCTGCATAATCCCTTTCATCACAATTCTCCATGACTGCTGTCATCACAATAATCCAGGACAATTTTCATAACAATGCTCCATGCCCCCAGTCATCACAGTGCTCCATGACACCTTTCATCACAATTCCTACATGATCAATGTCATCACAATGCCCCATGACACCTGTTGTCACAATTCGCTATGACCCTTGTCATCACAATACTCGATGAACCGTGTCATCACAGTGTTCCAGGACACATGTCATCACGATGATCCATGACGACTTTCATCACAATGCTCCAATACACCTGTCATCACAATGCTCCATGGCCCCTGTTATCATATTGCTCCATGATCTCTTTCATCACAATGCTCCATGACCACTGTCATCACCATGCCTCATGACGCCTGTCATCTCAATGCTCCATGGCCCCTTTCATCACAATGGTCCATGAACCCAGTCATCACAATGTTCCCTGCTCTTTTCATCACAATGCTCCATGGGCCCTGTCATCACAATGCTCCATGCCCTTGTCATCAAAATGCTCAAGAACTCTTGTCATCATAATGCTCCATGCCAATGGCATCAAAATGCCCCATGACACTTGTCATCACAATGTTCCATGGCCCCTGTCATCACAATGCTCCATGCCAATGTCATCAAAATGCCCCATGACACTTGTCATCACAATGCTCCATGGCCTTTGTCATCACAATGTTCCATGGCCCCTTTCATCACAGTGCTCCATGATACCTTTCATCACAATTCTAGATAACCACTGTCATCACAATGCCCTATGACAGATGTCATCACAATTCGCCATGGTCCGTGACATCACAATGCTCCATGAACCGTGACATCACAAGGTTCCAGGACACTTGTCATCACAATGATCCATGATCACTTCCATCACAATGCTCCATGAACCCTGACATCTCAATGCTCCATAGCCTTTGTATTCACAGTGCTCCATGGCCCCTGTAATCACAGTGCTCCATGACAACATTCATCACAATGCTCCAAGACCACTGTCATCACAATGCCCCATGACACCTGCCATCACAAATCTCCAAGGCCTCTCTTACCAAAAAGCTCCATGTCCCCTGGCATCACAAAGATCTCTGCCCATATCATCACAATGCTCCTTGTCACCTTTGATCACAATGCTCCATGCCCTTTCATCACAATGCTCCAGAATTCTTGTCATCACAATGTTCCTTGACCGTGTCATCACAATGCTCCATGACCCTTGTCATCACAAAGCTCCATGACCCCTGTCATCACAATGATCCATGACTGCTTTCCTCACAGTGCTCCAGTACCCTTTTCATCACAATGCTCCATGCCATTGTCAGCACAATTCTCCTTGGACCCTGTCATCAAAATGCTCCATCCCCTTTTCATCACAATGCTCCCGATAGCCTATCATTACAATGCTCCATGTCCGTGTCATCACAATGCTCCATGCCGTTGTCAGCACAATGCTCCATGGCCCCTGGAATCACCATGCTCCATGCCCTTGTCATCACAATGCTCCAGAACACTTGTCATCATAATACTCCATTCCCGTGTCATCCCATTGCTCAATGACACATGTCATCAAAATGTTCCTTGGCCTTTGTCATCACAGTGCTCCATGATACCTTATTTCAAAATTCTACATGACCACCGTCATCACAATGCAAGATGACCAATGTCATCACAATGCCCCAGGACACGTGTCATCACATTTCGCCTTGGCCCTTGTCATCTCAAGGCTGTATGAACCATGTCATCACTAGGTTCCAGGACACTTGTCATCACAGTGATCCATGACCACTTTCATCACAATGCTCCATGAACTCTGTTATCTCAATGCTCCATGGCCTTTGTATTCACAATGCTCCATTTTCCCGATAATCGCGTTGCTCCATGAACACTTTCATGACAATGCTCCTGGACCACTGTCACCATAATGCCCCATGACGTCTCTCATCACTGTGCTCCAAGGCCACTCTCATCAAAATGCTCCATGATCTGTGTCAGCACAATATTGCATGACACTTGTCATCACAATGCTCCATGATCCCTGTAATCACAATGATCCCTGCCAATGTCATGACAATGCTCCATGTCTCCTGTCATCACAATGCTCCATGCCCTTGTCATCACAATGCTCCAGGTCTGTTGTCATCACCATGCTTCATGCCCGTGTCATCACAATGCTCCATGAATCTTGTCTTCACAATGCTCCATGACCACTGTCATCACAATTCTCCAAGGCCCCTCTCATCACAATGCTCCTCGACACTTGTCATCACATTGCTCCATAACACCTGTCATCACAGTGTTCCCTGCCCATGTCATCACAATGCTCCTTGTCCCCTATAATCACAATGCTCCATGCATGTTTCCTCAAAATGCTCCAGAATTCTTGTCATCACAATGTTCCATGACCGTGTCATCACAATGCTACATGACCATGGTCATCACAGTTCTCCATGGCCTTTGTCATCACAATGCTCTATGTCGCTTTTCATCACAATTCTCAATGACCAATTTAATCATAACGCTCGCTGACCATTTTCCTCACATTTCTCTGTCATTACAATTCCCCATGGCCCCTTTCTTCACAATGCTCCATGATGCCTGTCATCACAAAGCTCCATGGCTTTTGTTTTCACAATGCTCCAGGACCAGTTTCATCACAATACTCCATCCCCCTTGTCATCACAGTGCACAATGAAAACTTTCATTACAATGCTCCATGACACTTGTCATCACAATGCTCCATGGCCTTTATAGTCACAATGCTCCCAGGCATTTTCATCACGATGTTCCATGAAAACTTTCATCACATTTCTCCATGACCATTGTCATCACAATAGTCCATACCCTTGTCAACACAATGCTGCATAATCCCTTTCATCACAATTCTCCATGACTGCTGTCATCACAATAATCCAGGACAATTTTCATAACAATGCTTCATGCCCCCTGTCATCACAGTGCTCCATGACACCTTTCATCACAATTCCTAGATGATCAATGTCATCACAATGCCCCATGACACCTGTCGTCACAATTCGCTATGACCCTTGTCATCACAATACTCGATGAACCGTGTCATCACAGTGTTCCAGGACACATGTCATCACGATGATCCATGACGACTTTCATCACAATGCTCCAATACACCTGTCATCACAATGCTCCATGGCCCCTGTTATCATATTGCTCCATGATCTCTTTCATCACAATGCTCCATGACCACTGTCATCACCATGCCTCATGACGCCTGTCATCTCAATGCTCCATGGCCCCTTTCATCACAATGCTCCATGAACCCAGTCATCACAATGTTCCCTGCCCTTTTCATCACAATGCTCCATGGGCCCTGTCATCACAATGCTCCATGCCCTTGTCATCAAAATGCTCCAGAACTCTTGTCATCATAATGCTCCATGCCAATGTCATCAAAATGCCCCATGACACTTGTCATCACAATGATCCATGGCGCCTGTCATCACAATGCTCCATGCCAATGTCATCAAAATGCCCCATGTCACTTGTCATCACAATGCTCCATGGCCTTTGTCATCACAATGTTCCATGGCCCCTGTCATCACAGTGCTCCATGATACCTTTCATCACAATTCTAGATGACCACTGTCATCACAATGCCCCATGACAGATGTCATCACAATTCGCCATGGTTCTTGACATCACAATGCTCCATGAACCGTGACATCACAAGATTCCAGGACACTTGTCATCACAATGATCCATGATCACTTCCATCACAATGCTCCATGAACCCTGACATCTCAATGCTCCATAGCCTTTGTATTCACAGTGCTCCATGGCCCCTGTAATCACAGTGCTCCATGACAATATTCATCACAATGCTCCAAGACCACTGTCATCACAATGCCCCATGACGCCTGCCATCACAAATCTCCAAGGCCTCTCTTACCAAAAAGCTCCATGTCCCCTGGCATCACAAAGATCTCTGCCCATATCATCACAATGCTCCTTGTCACCTTTGATCACAATGCTCCATGCCCTTTCATCACAATGCTCCAGAGTTCTTGTCATCACAATGTTCCTTGACCGTGTCATCACAATGCTCCATGACCCTTGTCATCACAAAGCTCCATGACCCCTGTCATCACAATGATCCATGACTGCTTTCCTCACAGTGCTCCAGTACCCTTTTCATCACAATGCTCCATGCCATTGTCAGCACAATTCTCTTTGGACCCTGTCATCAAAATGCTCCATCCCCTTTTCATCACAATGCTCCAGATAGCCTATCATTACAATGCTCCATGTCCGTGTCATCACAATGCTCCATGCCGTTGTCATCACAATGCTCCATGGCCCCTGTAATCACCATGCTCCATGCCCTTGTCATCACAATGCTCTAGAACACTTGTCATCATAATACTCCATTCCTGTGTCATCCCATTGCTCAATGACACTTGTCATCAAAATGTTCCTTGGCCTTTGTCATCACAGTGCTCCATGATACCTTATTTCAAAATTCTACATGACCACTGTCATCACAATGCAAGATGACCAATGTCATCACAATGCCCCAGGACACGTCTCATCACATTTCGCCTTGGCCCTTGTCATCTCAAGGCTGTATGAACCGTGTCATCACTAGTTTCCAGGACACTTGTCATCACAGTGATCCATGACCACTTTCATCACAATGCTCCATGAATTCTGTTATCTCAATGCTCCATGGCCTTTGTATTCACAATGCTCCATTTTCCCGATAATCGCGTTGCTCCATGAACACTTTCATCACAATGCTCCTGGACCACTGTCACCATAATGCCCCATGACGTCTCTCATCACTGTGCTCCAAGGCCACTCTCATCAAAATGCTCCATGATCTGTGTCAGCACAATATTGCATGACACTTGTCATCACAATGCTCCATGATCCCTGTAATCACAATGATCCCTGCCAATGTCATCACAATGCTCCATGCCCTTGTCATCACAATGCTCCAGGTCTGTTGTCATCACCATGATTCATGCCCGTGTCATCACAATTCTCCATGAATCTTGTCTTCACAATGCTCCATGGCCCATGTCATCCCAATGCTCCATGACCACTGTCATCACTATTCTCCAAGGCCCCTCTCATCACAATGCTCCACGACACTTGTCATCACATTGCTCCATAACACCTGTCATCACAGTGTTCCCTTCCCATGTCATCACAATGCTCCATGTCCCCTATAATCACAATGCTCCATGCCTGTTTCCTCACAATGCTCCAGAATTCTTGTCATCACAATGTTCCATGACCGTGGCATCACAATGCTCCATGGCCCTTGTCATCACAATGCTCCAGAATTCTTGTCATCACAATGTTCCATGACCGTGGCATCACAATGCTACATGACCCTGGTCATCACAGTTCTCCATGACCTTTGTCATCACAATGCTCTATGTCGCTTTTCATCACAATTCTCAATGACCACTTTAATCATAACGCTCGCTGACCATTTTCATCACATTTCTCTGTCATTACAATTCCCCATGGCCCCTTTCTTCACAATGCTCCATGATGCCTGTCATCACAAAGCTCCATGGCTTTTGTTTTCACAATGCTCCAGGACCAGTTTCATCACAATACTCCATCCCCCTTGTCATCACAGTGCACAATGAAACCTTTCATTACAATGCTCCATGACACTTGTCGTCACAATGCTCCATGGCCTTTATCGTCACAATGCTCCCAGGCATTATCATCACGATGTTCCATGAAAACTTTCATCACATTTCTCCATGACCATTGTCATCAAAATAGTCCATACCCTTGTCAACACAATGCTGCATAATCCCTGTCATCACAATTCTCCATGACTGCTGTCATCACAATAATCCAGGACAATTTTCATAACAATGCTTCATGCCCCCTGTCATCACAGTGCTCCATGACCCCTTTCATCACAATGCTCCAAGACCCCTGTCATCACAATGACCCATGACGCCTGCCATCACAAAGCTCCAAGGCCTCTCTAACCAAAAAGCTCCATGTCCATGGTCATCACAAAGATCTCTGCCCATATCATCACAATGCTCCTTTTCACCTTTAATCGCTATGCTCCATGCCCTTTCATCACAATGCTCTACAATTCTTGTCATCGCAATGTTCCTTGACCGTGTCATCACAATGCTCCATGACCCTTGTCATCACAAAGCCCCATGACCCCTGTCATCACAATGATCCATGACTCCTTTCCTCACAGTGCTCCAGTACCCTTTTCATCACAATGCTCCATGCCATTGTCAGCACAATGCTCCTTGGACCCTGGCATCAAAATGCTCCATCCCCTTTTCATCACAATGCTCCAGATAGCCTATCATTACAATGCTCCATGTCCGTGTCATCACAATGCTCCATGCCGTTGTCATCACAATGCTCCATGGCCCCTGGAATCACAATGCTCCATGCCCTAGTCATCACAATGCTCCAGAACACTTGTCATCATAATACTCCATTCCCGTGTCATCCCATTGCTCAAAGACACTTGTCATCAAAATGTTCCTTGGCCTTTGTCATCACAGTGCTCCATGATACCTTTAATCAAAATTCTACATGAACACTGTCATCACAATGCAAGATGACCAATGTCATCACAATGCCCCATGACACGTGTCATCACAATTCGACTTGGCCCTTGTCATCTCAAGGCGGTATGAACCGTGTCATCACTAGGTTCCAGGACACTTGTCATCACAGTGATCCATGACCACTTTCATCACAATGCTCCATGAACTCTGTTTTCTCAATGCTCCATGGCCTTTGTATTCACAATGCTCCATTTTCCCGATAATCGCGTTGCTCCATGAACACTTTCATGACAATGCTCCTGGACCACTGTCACCATAATGCCCCATGACGTCTCTCATCACTGTGCTCCAAGGCCACTCTCATCAAAATGCTCCATGATCTGTGTCAGCATAATATTGCATGACACTTGTCATCACAATGCTCCATGATCCCTGTAATCACAATGATCCCTGCCAATGTCATGACAATGCTCCATGTCTCCTGTAATCACAATGCTCCATGCGTTTGTCATCACATTGCTCCAGGTCTGTTGTCATCACCATGCTTCATGCCCGTGTCATCACAATGCTCCATGAATCTTGTCTTCACAATGCTCCATGACCACTGTCATCACAATTCTCCAAGGCCCCTCTCATCACAATGCTCCTCGACACTTGTCATCACATTGCTCCATAACACCTGTCATCACAGTGTTCCCTGCCCATGTCATCACAATGCTCCTTGTCCCCTATAATCACAATGCTCCATGCATGTTTCCTCACAATGCTCCAGAATTCTTGTCATCACAATGTTCCATGACAGTGGCATCACAATGCTCCATGGCCCTTGTCATCACAATGCTCCAGAATTCTTGTCATCACAATGTTCCATGACCGTGTCATCACAATGCTACATGACCCTGGTCATCACATTTCTCCATGACTTTTGTCATCACAATGCTCTATGTCGCTTTTCATCACAATTCTCAATGACCACTTTAATCATAACGCTCGCTGACCATTTTCATCACATTTCTCTATTGTCATTACGATTCCCAATGGCCCCTTTCTTCACAATGCTCCATGATGCCTGTCATCACAAAGCTCCATGGCTTTTGTTTTCACAATGCCCCAGGACCAGTTTCATCACAATACTCCATCCCCCTTGTCATCACAGTGCACAATGAAACCTTTCATTACAATGCTCCATGACACTTGTCATCACAATGCTCCATGGCCTTTATAGTCACAATGCTCCCAGGCATTTTCATCACGATGTTCCATGAAAATTTTCATCACATTTCTCCATGACCATTGTCATCACAATAGTCCAGACCCTTGTCAACACAATGCTGCATAATCCCTTTCATCAAAATTCTCCATGAGTGCTGTCATCACAATAATCCAGGACAATTTTCATAACAATGCTTCATGCCCCCAGTCATCACAGTGCTCCATGACACCTTTCATCACAATTCCTAGATGATCAATGTCATCACAATGCCCCATGACACCTGTCATCACAATTCGCTATGACCCTTGTCATCACAAAACTCGATGAACCGTGTCATCACAGTATTCCAGGACACATGTCATCACAATGATCCATGACGACTTTCATCACAATGCTCCAATACACCTGTCATCACAATGCTCCATGGCCCCTGTTATCATATTGCTCCATGATCTCTTTCATCGCAATGCTCCATGACCACTGTCATTACCATGCCTCATGACGCCTGTCATCTCAATGCTCCATGGCCCCTTTCATCACAATGCTCCATGGGCCCTGTCATCACAATGCTCCATGCCCTTGTCATCAAAATGCTCCAGAACTCTTGTCATCACAATGCTCCATGCCAATGTCATCAAAATGCCCCATGACACTTGTCATCACAATGCTCCATGGCCTTTGTCATCACAATGTTCCATGGCCCCTGTCATCACAGTGCTCCATGATACCTTTCATCACAATTCTAGATGACCACTGTCATCACAATGCCCCATGACAGATGTCATCACAATTCGCCATGGTCCTTGACATCACAAAGCTACATGAACCGTGACATCACAAGGTTCCAGGACACTTGTCATCACAATGATCCATGATCACTTCCATCACAATGCTCCATGAACCCTGACATCTCAATGCTCCATAGCCTTTGTATTCACAGTGCTCCATGGCCCCTGTAATCACAGTGCTCCATGACAACATTCATCACAATGCTCCAAGACCACTGTCATCACAATGCCCCATGACGCCTGCCATCACAAATCTCCAAGGCCTCTCTTACCAAAAAGCTCCATGACCCCTGTCATCACAAAGTTCTCTGCCCATATCATCACAATGCTCCTTGTCACCTTTGATCACAATGCTCCATGCCTTTTCATCACAATGCTCCAGAATTCTTGTCATCACAATGTTCCTTGACCGTGTCATCACAATACTCCATGACCCTTGTCATCACAAAGCTCCATGACCCCTGTCATCACAATGATCCATGACTGCTTTCCTCACAGTGCTCCAGTACCGTTTTCATCACAATGCTCCATGCCATTGTCAGCACAATTCTCCTTGGACCCTGTCATCAAAATGCTCCATCCCCTTTTCATCACAATGCTCCAGATAGACTATCATTACAATGCTCCATGTCCGTGTCATCACAATGCTCCATGCCGTGGTCATCACAATGCTCCAGAACACTTGTCATCATAATACTCCATTCCCGTGTCATCCCATTGCTCAATGACACTTGTCATCAAAATGTTCCTTGACCTTTGTCATCACAGTGCTCCATGATACCTTATTTCAAAATTCTACATGACCACTGTCATCACAATGCAAGATGGCCAATGTCATCACAATGCCCCAGGACACGTGTCATCACATTTCGCCTTGGCCCTTGTCATCTCAAGGCTGTATGAACCATGTCATCACTAGGTACCAGGACACTTGTCATCACAGTGATCCATGACCACTTTCATCACAATGCTCCATGAACTCTGTTATCTCAATGCTCCATGGCCTTTGTATTCACAATGCTCCATTTTCCCGATAATCGCGTTGCTCCATGAACACTTTCATGACAATGGTCCTGGACCACTGTCACCATAATGCCCCATGACGTCTCTCATCACTGTGCTCCAAGGCCACTCTCATCAAAATGCTCCATGATCTGTGTCAGCACAATATTGCATGACACTTGTCATCACAATGCTCCATGATCCCTGGAATCACAATGATCCCTGCCAATGTCATGACAATGCTCCATGTCTCCTGTCATCACAATGCTCCATGCTCTTGTCATCACAATGCTCCAGGTCTGTTGTCATCACCATGCTTCATGCCCGTGTCATCACAATGCTCCATGAATCTTGTCTTCACAATGATCCATGGCCTATGTCATCCCAATGCTCCATGACCACTGTCATCACAATTCTCCAAGGCCCCTCTCATCACAATGCTCCACGACACTTGTCATCACATTGCTCCATAACACCTGTCATCACAGTGTTCCCTTCCCATGTCATCACAATTCTCCATGTCCCCTATAATCACAATGCTCCATGCCTGTTTCCTCACAATGCTCCAGAATTCTTGTCATCACAATGTTCCATGACCGTGGCATCACAATGCCCCATGGCCCTTGTCATCACAATGCTCCAGAATTCTTGTCATCACAATGTTCCATGATCGTGGCATCACAATGCTACATGACCCTGGTCATCACAGTTCTCCATGACCTTTGTCATCACAATGCTCTATGTCGCTTTTCATCACAATTCTCAATGACCGTTTTAATCATAACGCTCGCTGACCATTTTCATCATATTTCTCTGTCATTACAATTCCCCATGGCCCCTTTCTTCACAATGCTCCATGATGCCTGTCATCACAAAGCTCCATGGCTTTTGTTTTCACAATGCTCCAGGACCAGTTTCATCACAATATTCCATCCCCCTTGTCATCACAGTGCACAATGAAACCTTTCATTACAATGCTCCATGACACATGTCATCACAATGCTGCAAGGCCTTTATCGTCACAATGCTCCCAGGCATTTTCATCACGATGTTCCATGAAAACTTTCATCACATTTCTCCATGACAATTGTCATCAAAATAGTCCATACCCTTGTCAACACAATGCTGCATAATCCCTGTCATCACAATTCTCCATGACTGCTGTCATCACAATAATCCAGGACAATTTTCATAACAATGCTTCATGCCCCCTGTAATCACAGTGCTCCATGACACCTTTCATCACAATTCCTAGATGATCAATGTCATCACAATGCCCCATGACACCTGTCATCACAATTCGCTATGACCCTTGTCATCACAATACTCGATGAACCATGTCATCACAGTGTTCCAGGACACATGTCATCACAATGATCCATGACGACTTTCTTCACAATGCTCCAATACACCTGTCATCACAATGCTCCATGGCCCCTGTTATCATATTGCTCCATGATCTCTTTCATCACAATGCTCCATGACCACTGTAATCACCATGCCTAAGGACGCCTGTCATCTCAATGCTCCATGGCCCCTTTCATCACAATGCTCCATGAACCCAGTCATCACAATGTTCCCTGCTCTTTTCATCACAATGCTCCATGGGTCCTGTCATCACAGTGCTCCATGCCCTGGTTATCAAAATTCTACAGAACTCTTGTCATCATAATGCTCCATGCCAATGTCATCAAAATGCCCCATGACACTTGTCATCACAATGTTCCATGGCCCCTGTCATCACAATGCTCCATGCCAATGTCATCAAAATGCCCCATGACACTTGTCATCACAATGCTCCATGGCGTTTGTCATCACAATGTTCCATGGCCCCTGTCATCACAGTGTTCCATGATACCTTTCATCACAATTCTAGATGACCACTGTCATCCCAATGCCCCATAACAGATGTCATCACAATTCGCCATGGTCCTTGTCATCACAATGCTCCATGAACCGTGACATCACAAGGTTCCTGGACACTTGTCATCACAATGATCCATGATCACGTTCAACACAATGCTCCATGAACCCTGACATCTCAATGCTCCATAGACTTTATATTCACAGTGCTCCCTGGCCCCTGTAATCACAGTGCTCAATGACCCCTTTCATCACAATGCTCCAAGACCCCTGTCATCACAATGCCCCATGAGGCCTGCCATCACAAATCTCCAAGGCCTCTCTTACCAAAAAGCTCCATGACCACTGTCATCAAAAAGTTCTCTGCCCATATCATCACAATGCTCATTGTCACCTTTAATCAAAATGCTCCATGCCCTTTCATCACAATGCTGCAGAATTCTTGTCATCACAATGTTCCTTGACCGTGTCATCACAAAGCTCCATGACCCCTGTCATCACAATAATCCATGACTCCTTTCCTCACAGTGCTCCAGTACCCTTTTCATTACAATGCTCCATGCCATTGTCAGCACAATTCTCCTTGGACCCTGTCATCAAAATGCTCCATCCCCTTTTCATCACAATGCTCCAGATAGCCTATCTTTACAATGCTCCATGTCCGTGTCATCACAATGCTCCATGCTGTTGTCATCACAATGCTCCATGGCCCCTGTAATCACCATGCTCCATGCCCTTGTCATCACAATGCTCCAGAACACTTGTCATCATAATACTCCATTCCCGTGTCATCCCATTGCTCAATGACACATGTCATCAAAATGTTCCTTGGCCTTTGTCATCACAGTGCTCCATGATACCTTATTTCAAAATTCTACATGACCACCGTCATCACAATGCAAGATGACCAATGTCATCACAATGCCCCAGGACACGTGTCATCACATTTTGCCTTGGCCCTTGTCATCTCAAGGCTGTATGAACCATGTCATCACTAGGTTCCAGGACACTTGTCATCACAGTGATCCATGACCACTTTCATCACAATGCTCCATGAACTCTGTTATCTCAATGCTCCATGGCCTTTGTATTCACAATGCTCCATTTTCCCGATAATCGCGTTGCTCCATGAACACTTTCATGACAATGCTCCTGGACCACTGTCACCATAATGCCCCATGACGTCTCTCATCACTGTGCTCCAAGGCCACTCTCATCAAAATGCTCCATGATCTGTGTCAGCACAATATTGCATGACACTTGTCATCACAATGCTCCATGATCCCTGTAATCACAATGATCCCTGCCAATGTCATCACAATGCTCCATGTCTCCTGTCATCACAATGCTCCATGCCCTTGTCATCACAATGCTCCAGGTCTGTTGTCATCACCATGATTCATGCCCGTGTCATCACAATGCTCCATGAATCTTGTCTTCACAATGCTCCATGGCCCATGTCATCCCAATGCTCCATGACCACTGTCATCACAATTCTCCAAGGCCCCTCTCATCACAATGCTCCACGACACTTGTCATCACATTGCTCCATAACACCTGTCATCACAGTGTTCCCTTCCCATGTCATCACAATGCTCCATGTCCCCTATAATCACAATGCTCCATGCCTTTTTCCTCACAATGCTCCAGAATTCTTGTCATCACAATGTTCCATGACCGTGGCATCACAATGCTCCATGGCCCTTGTCATCACAATGCTCCAGAATTCTTGTCATCACAATGTTCCATGACCGTGTCATCACAATGCTCCATGACCCTTGTCATCACAAAGCTCCATGAGCCCTGTCATCACAATGATCCATGACTGCTTTCCTCCCAGTGCTCCAGTACCCTTTTCATCACAATGCTCCATGCCATTGTCAGCACAATTCTCCTTGGACCCTGTCATCAAAATGCTCCATCCCCTTTTCATCACAATGCTCCAGATAGCCTATCATTACAATGCTCCATGTCCGTGTCATCACAATGCTCCATGCCGTTCTCATCACAATGCTCCATGGCCCCTGTAATCACCATGCTCCATGCCCTTGTCATCACAATGCTCCAGAACACTTGTCATCATAATACTCCATTCCCGTGTCATCCCATTGCTCAATGACACTTGTCATCAAAATGTTCCTTGGCCTTTGTCACCACAGTGCTCCATGATACCTTATTTCAAAATTCTACATGACCACTGTCATCACAATGCAAGATGACCAATGTCATCACAATGCCCCAGGACACGTGTCATCACATTTCGCCTTGGCCCTTGTCATCTCAAGGCTGTATGAACCGTGTCATCACTAGGTTCCAGGACACTTGTCATCACAGTGATCCATGACCACTTTCATCACAATGCTCCATGAACTCTGTTAACTCAATGCTCCATGGCCTTTGTATTCACAATGCTCCATTTTCCCGATAATCGCGTTTCTCCATGAACACTTTCATGACAATGCTCCTGGACCACTGTCACCATAATGCCCCATGACGTCTCTCATCACTGTGCTCCAAGGCCACTCTCATCAAAATGCTCCATGATCTGTGTCAGCACAATATTGCATGACACTTGTCATCACAATGCTACATGATCCCTGGAATCACAATGATCCCTGCCAATGTCATGACAATGCTCCATGTCTCCTGTCATCACAATGCTCCATGCCCTTGTCATCACAATGCTCCAGGTCTGTTGTCATGACCATGCTTCATGCCCGTGTCATCACAATGCTCCATGAATCTTGTCTTCACAATGCTCCATGGCCCATGTCATCCCAATGCTCCATGACCACTGTCATCACAATTCTCCAAGGCCCCTCTCATCACAATGCTCCACGACACTTGTCATCACATAGCTCCATAACACCTGTCATCACAGTGTTCCCTGCCCATGTCATCACAATGCTCCATGTCCCCTATAATCACAATGCTCCATGCATGTTTCCTCACAATGCTCCAGAATTCTTGTCATCACAATGTTCCATGACCGTGGCATCACAATGCTACATGACCCTGGTCATCACAGTTCTCCAAGGCCTTTATCATCACAATGCTCTATGTCGCTTTTCATCACAATTCTCAATGACCAATTTAATCATAACGCTCGCTGACCATTTTCATCACATTTCTCTATTGTCATTACAATTCCCCATGGCCCCTTTCTTCACAATGCTCCATGATGCCTGTCATCACAAAGCTCCATGGCTTTTGTTTTCACAATGCTCCAGGACCAGTTTCATCACAATACTCCATCCCCCTTGTCATCACAGTGCACAATGAAACCTTTCATTACAATGCTCCATGACACTTGTCATCACAATGCTGCATGGCCTTGATCGTCACAATGCTCCCAGGCATTTTCATCACGATGTTCCATGAAAACTTTCATCACATTTCTCCATGACCATTGTCATCAAAATAGTCCATACCCTTGTCAACACAATGCTGCATAATCCCTGTCATCACAATTCTCCATGACTGCTGTCATCACAATAATCCAGGACAATTTTCATAACAATGCTTCATGCCCCCTGTCATCACAGTGCTCCATGACACCTTTCATCACAATTCCTAGATGATCAATGTCATCACAATGCCCCATGACAGATGTCATCACAATTCGCCATGGTACTTGTCATCACAATTCTCCATGAACCGTGCCATCACAAGGTTCCAGGACACTTGTCATCACAATGATCCATGATCACTTTCATCACAATGCTCCATGAACCCTGACATCTCAATGCTCCATAGCCTTTGTATTCACAGTGCTCCATGGCCCATGTAATCACAGTGCTCCATGACCCCTTTCATCACAATGCTCCAAGACCCCTGTCATCACAATGACCCATGACGCCTGCCATCACAAAGCTCCAAGGCCTCTCTAACCAAAAAGCTCCATGTCCATGGTCATCACAAAGATCTCTGCCCATATCATCACAATGCTCCTTTTCACCTTTAATCGCTATGCTCCATGCCCTTTCATCACAATGCTCTACAATTCTTGTCATCGCAATGTTCCTTGACCGTGTCATCACAATGCTCCATGACCCTTGTCATCACAAAGCCCCATGACCCCTGTCATCACAATGATCCATGACTCCTTTCCTCACAGTGCTCCAGTACCCTTTTCATCACAATGCTCCATGCCATTGTCAGCACAATGCTCCTTGGACCCTGGCATCAAAATGCTCCATCCCCTTTTCATCACAATGCTCCAGATAGCCTATCATTACAATGCTCCATGTCCGTGTCATCACAACGCTCCATGCCGTTGTCATCACAATGCTCCATGGCCCCTGGAATCACAATGATCCAGAACACTTGTCATCATAATACTCCATTCCCGTGTCATCCCATTGCTCAAAGACACTTGTCATCAAAATGTTCCTTGGCCTTTGTCATCACAGTGCTCCATGATACCTTTAATCAAAATTCTACATGAACACTGTCATCACAATGCATGATGACCAATGTCATCACAATGCCCCATGACACGTGTCATCACAATTCGACTTGGCCCTTGTCATCTCAAGGCGGTATGAACCGTGTCATCACTAGGTTCCAGGACACTTGTCATCACAGTGATCCATAACCACTTTCATTACAATGCTCCATGAACTCTGTTTTCGCAATGCTCCATGGCCTTTGTATTCACAATGCTCCATTTTCCCGATAATCGCGTTGCTCCATGAACACTTTCATCACAATGCTCCTTGACCACTGTCAACATAATGACCAATGACATCTCTCATCACTGTGCTCCAAGGCCACTCTCATCAAAATGCTCCATGATCTGTGTCAGCATAATATTGCATGACACTTGTCATCACAATGCTCCATGTCTCCTGTAATCACAATGCTCCATGCGTTTGTCATCACATTGCTCCAGGTCTGTTGTCATCACCATGCTTCATGCCCGTGTCATCACAATGCTCCATGAATCTTGTCTTCACAATGCTCCATGACCACTGTCATCACAATTCTCCAAGGCCCCTCTCATCACAATGCTCCTCGACACTTGTCATCACATTGCTCCATAACACCTGTCATCACAGTGTTCCCTGCCCATGTCATCACAATGCTCCATGTCCCCTATAATCACAATGCTCCATGCCTGTTTCCTCACAATGATCCAGAATTCTTGTCATCACAATATTCCAAGACCGTGGCATCACAATGCTCCATGGCCCTTGTCATCACAATGCCCCAGAATGCTTGTCATCACAATGTTCCATGACCGTGTCATCACAATGCTACATGACCCTGGTCATCACATTTCTCCATGACCTTTGTCATCACAATGCTCTATGTCGCTTTTCATCACAATTCTCAATGACCTCTTTAATCATAACGCTCGCTGACCATTTTCATCACATTTCTCTATTGTCATTACAATTCCCCATGGCCCCTTTCTTCACAATGCTCCATGATGCCTGTCATCACAAAGCTCCATGGCTTTTGTTTTCACAATGCTCCAGGACCAGTTTCATCACAATACTCCATCCCCCTTGTCATCACAGTGCACAACGAAACCTTTCATTACAATGCTCCATGACACTTGTCATCACAATGCTCCATGGCCTTTATATTCACAATGCTGCCAGGCATTTTCATCACGATGTTCCATGAAAACTTTCATCACATTTCTCCATGACCATTGTCATCACAATAGTCCATACCCTTGTCAACACAATGCTGCATAATCCCTTTCATCACAATTCTCCATGACTGCTGTCATCACAATAATCCAGGACAATTTTCATAACAATGCTTCATGCCCCCTGTCATCACAGTGCTCCATGACACCTTTCATCACAATTCCTAGATGATCAATGTCATCACAATGCCCCATGACACCTGTCGTCACAATTCGCTATGACCCTTGTCATCACAATACTCGATGAACCGTGTCATCACAGTGTTCCAGGACACATGTCATCACAATGATCCATGACGACTTTCATCACAATGCTCCAATACACCTGTCATCACAATGCTCCATGGCCCCTGTTATCATATTGCTCCATGATCTCTTTCATCACAATGCTCCATGACCACTGTCATCACCATGCCTCATGACGCCTGTCATCTCAATGCTCCATGGCCCCTTTCATCACAATGCTCCATGACCACTGTCATCACAATGTTTCCTGCCCTTTTCATCACAATGCTCCATGGGCCCTGTCATCACAATGCTCCATGCCCTTGTCATCAAAATGCTCCAGAACTCTTGTCATCATAATGCTCCATGCCAATGGCATCAAAATGCCCCATGACACTTGTCATCACAATGTTCCATGGCCCCAGTCATCACAATGCTCCATGCCAATGTCATCAAAATGCCCCATGACACTTGTCATCACAATGCTCCATGGCCTTTGTCATCACAATGTTCCATGGCCCCTGTCATCACTGTGCTCCATGATACCTTTCATCACAATTCTAGATGACCACTGTCATCACAATGCCCCATGACAGATGTCATCACAATTCGCCATGGTCCTTGACATCACAATGCTCCATGAACCGTGACATCACAAGGTTCCAGGACACTTGTCATCACAATGATCCATGATCACTTCCATCACAATGCTCCATGAACCCTGACATCTCAATGCTCCATAGCCTTTGTATTCACAGTGCTCCATGGCCCCTGTAATCACAGTGCTCCATGACAACATTCATCACAATGCTCCAAGACCACTGTCATCACAATGCCCCATGACGCCTGCCATCACAAATCTCCAAGGCCTCTCTTACCAAAAAGCTCCATGTCCCCTGGCATCACAAAGATCTCTGCCCATATCATCACAATGCTCCTTGTCACCTTTGATCACAATGCTCCATGCCCTTTCATCACAATGCTCCAGAATTCTTGTCATCACAATGTTCCTTGACCGTGTCATCACAATGCTCCATGACCCTTGTCATCACAAAGCTCCATGACCCCTGTCATCACAATGATCCATGACTGCTTTCCTCACAGTGCTCCAGTACCCTTTTCATCACAATGCTCCATGCCATTGTCAGCACAATTCTCCTTGGACCCTGTCATCAAAATGCTCCATCCCCTTTTCATCACAATGCTCCAGATAGACTATCATTACAATGCTCCATGTCCGTGTCATCACAATGCTCCATGCCGTTCTCATCACAATGCTCCATGGCCCCTGTAATCACCATGCTCCATGCCCTTGTCATCACAATGCTCCAGAACACTTGTCATCATAATACTCCATTCCCGTGTCATCCCATTGCTGAATGACACTTGTCATCAAAATGTTCCTTGACCTTTGTCATCACAGTGCTCCATGATACCTTATTTCAAAATTCTACATGACCACTGTCATCACAATGCAAGATGACCAATGTCATCACAATGCCCCAGGAAACGTGTCATCACATTTCGCCTTGGCCCTTGTCATCTCAAGGCTGTATGAACCATGTCATCACTAGGTTCCAGGACACTTGTCATCACAGTGATCCATGACCACTTTCATCACAATGCTCCATGAACTCTGTTATCTCAATGCTCCATGGCCTTTGTATTCACAATGCTCCATTTTCCCGATAATCGCGTTGCTCCATGAACACTTTCATCACAATGCTCCTGGACCACTGTCACCATAATGCCCCATGACGTCTCTCATCACTGTGCTCCAAGGCCACTCTCATCAAAATGCTCCATGATCTGTGTCAGCACAATATTGCATGACACTTGTCATCACAATGCTACATGATCCCTGGAATCACAATGATCCCTGCCAATGTCATGACAATGCTCCATGTCTCCTGTCATCACAATGCTCCATGCCCTTGTCATCACAATGCTCCAGGTCTGTTGTCATCACCATGCTTCATGCCCGTGTCATCACAATGCTCCATGAATCTTGTCTTCACAATGCTCCATGACAACTGTCATCACAATTCTCCAAGGCCCCTCTCATCACAATGCTCCACGACACTTGTCATCACATTGCTCCATAACACCTCTCATCACAGTGTTCCCTCCCCATGTCATCACAATGCTCCATGTCCCCTATAATCACAATGCTCCATGCCTGTTTCCTCACAATGCTCCAGAATTCTTGTCATCACAATGTTCCATGACCGTGGCATCACAATGCTCCATGGCCCTTGTCATCACAATGCTCCAGAATTCTTGTCATCACAATGTTCCATGACCGTGGCATCACAATGCTACATGAACCTGGTCATCACAGTTCTCCATGACCTTTGTCATCACAATGCTCTATGTCGCTTTTCATCACAATTCTCAATGACCACTTTAATCATAACGCTCGCTGACCATTTTCATCACATTTCTCTGTCATTACAATTCCCCATGGCCCCTTTCTTCACAATGCTCCATGATGCCTGTCATCACAAAGCTCCATGGCTTTTGTTTTCACAATGCTCCAGGACCAATTTCATCACAATACTCCATCCCCCTTGTCATCACAGTGCACAATGAAACCTTTCATTACAATGTTCCATGACACTTGCCATCACAATGCTGCATGGCCTTGATCGTCACAATGCTCCCAGGCATTTTCATCACGATGTTCCATGAAAATTTTCATCACATTTCTCCATGACCATTGTCATCAAAATAGTCCATACCCTTGTCAACACAATGCTGCATAATCCCTGTCATCACAATTCTCCATGACTGCTGTCATCACAATAATCCAGGACAATTTTCATAACAATGCTTCATGCCCCCTGTCATCACAGTGCTCCATGACACCTTTCATCACAATTCCTAGATGATCAATGTCATCACAATGCCCCATGACACCTGTCGTCACAATTCGCTATGACCCTTGTCATCACAATACTCGATGAACCGTGTCATCACAGTGTTCCAGGACACATGTCATCACAATGATCCATGACGACTTTCTTCACAATGCTCCAATACACCTGTCATCACAATGCTCCATGGCCCCTGTTATCATATTGCTCCATGATCTCTTTCATCACAATGCTCCATGACCACTGTCATCACCATGCCTCAGGACGCCTGTCATCTCAATGCTCCATGGCCCCTTTCATCACAATGCTCCATGAACCCAGTCATCACAATGTTCCCTGCTCTTTTCATCACAATGCTCCATGGGTCCTGTCATCACAGTGCTCCATGCCCTTGTAATCAAAATGCTACAGAACTCTTGTCATCATAATGCTCCATGCCAATGTCATCAAAATGCCCCATGACACTTGTCATCACAATGCTCCATGGCCTGTGTCATCACAATGTTCCATGGCCCCTGTCATCACAATGCTCCATGCCAATGTCATCAAAATGCCCCATGACACTTGTCATCACAATGCTCCATGGCCTTTGTCATCACAATGTTCCATGGCCCCTGTCATCACTGTGCTCCCTGATACCTTTCATCACAATTCTAGATGACCACTGTCATCACAATGCCCCATGACAGATGTCATCACAATTCGCCATGGTACTTGTCATCACAATGCTCCATGAACCGTGCCATCACAAGGTTCCAGGACACTTGTCATCACAATGATCCATTATCACTTTCATCACAATGCTCCATGAAACCTGACATCTCAATGCTCCATAGCCTTTGTATTCACAGTGCTCCATGGCCCCTGTAATCACAGTGCTCCATGACCCCTTTCATCACAATGCTCCAAGACCCCTGTCATCACAATGACCCATGACGCCTGCCATCACAAAGCTCCAAGGCCTCTCTTACCAAAAAGCTCCATGTCCATGGTCATCACAAAGATCTCTGCCCATATCATCACAATGCTCCTTTTCACCTTTAATCGCAATGCTCCATGCCCTTTCATCACAATGCTCTAGAATTCTTGTCATCACAATGTTCCTTGACCGTGTCATCACAATGCTCCATGACCCTTGTCATCACAAAGCCCCATGACCCCTGTCATCACAATGATCCATGACTCCTTTCCTCACAGTGCTCCAGTACCCTTTTCATCACAATGCTCCATGCCATTGTCAGCACAATGCTCCTTGGACCCTGGCATCAAAATGCTCCATCCCCTTTTCATCACAATGCTCCAGATAGCCTATCATTACAATGCTCCATGTCCGTGTCATCACAATGCTCCATGCCGTTGTCATCACAATGCTCCATGGCCCCTGGAATCACAATGCTCCATGCCCTAGTCATCACAATGCTCCAGAACACTTGTCATCATAATACTCCATTCCCGTGTCATCCCATTGCTCAAAGACACTTGTCATCAAAATGTTCCTTGGCCTTTGTCATCACAGTGCTCCATGATAACTTTAATCAAAATTCTACATGAACACTGTCATCACAATGCAAGATGACCAATGTCATCACAATGCCCCATGAGACGTGTCATCACAATTCGACTTGGCCCTTGTCATCTCAAGGCCGTATGAACCGTGTCATCACTAGGTTCCAGGACACTTGTCATCACAGTGATCCATGACCACTTTCATCACAATGCTCCATGAACTCTGTTTTCTCAATGCTCCATGGCCTTTGTATTCACAATGCTCCATTTTCCCGATAATCGCGTTGCTCCATGAACACTTTCATGACAATGCTCTTTGACCACTGTCACCATAATGCCCCATGACGTCTCTCATCACTGTGCTCCAAGGCCACTCTCATCAAAATGCTCCATGATCTGTGTCAGCACAATATCGCATGACACTTGTCATCACAATGCTCCATGATCCCTGTAATCACAATGATCCCTGCCAATGTCATGACACTGCTCCATGTCTCCTGTCATCACAATGCTCCATGCCCTTGTCATCACAATGCTCCAGGTCTGTTGTCATCACCATGATTCATGCCCGTGTCATCACAATGCTCCATGAATCTTGTCTTCACAATGCTCCATGACCACTGTCATCACAATTCTCCAAGGCCCCTCTCATCACAATGCTCCTCGACACTTTTCATCACATTGCACCATAACACCTGTCATCACAGTGTTCCCTGCCCATGTCATCACAATGCTCCTGGTCCCCTATAATCACAATGCTCCATGCATGTTTCCTCACAATGCTCCAGAATTCTTGTCATCACAATGTTCCATGACCGTGGCATCACAATGCTCCATGGCCCTTGTCATCACAATGCTCCAGAATTCTTGTCATCACAATGTTCCATGACCGTGGCATCACAATGCTACATGACCCTGGTCATCACATTTCTCCATGACCTTTGTCATCACAATGCTCTATGTCGCTTTTCATCACAATTCTCAATGACCACTTTAATCATAACGCTCACTGACCATTTTCATCACATTTCTCTATTTTTATTATGATTCCCCATGTCCCCTTTCTTCACAATGCTCCATGATGCCTGTCATCACAAAGCTCCATGGCTTTTGTTTTCACAATGCTCCAGGACCAGTTTCATCACAATACTCCATCCCCCTTGTCATCACAGTGAACAATGAAACCTTTCATTACAATGCTCCATGACACTTGTCATCACAATGCTCCATGGCCTTTATAGTCACAATGCTCCCAGGCATTTTCATCACGATGTTCCATGAAAACTTTCATCACATTTCTCCATGACCATTGTCATCACAATAGTCCATACCCTTGTCAACACAATGCTGCATAATCCCTGTCATCACAATTCTCCATGACTGCTGTCATCACAATAATCCAGGACAATTTTCATAACAATGCTTCATGCCACCAGTCATCACAGTGCTCCATGACACCTTTCATCACAATGCCTAGATGATCAATGTCATCACAATGCCCCATGACACCTGTCGTCACAATTCGCTATGACCCTTGTCATCACAATACTCGATGAACCGTGTCATCACAGTGTTCCAGGACACATGTCATCACGATGATCCATGACGACTTTCATCACAATGCTCCAATACACATGTCATCACAATGCTCCATGGCGCCTGTTATCATATTGCTCCATGATCTCTTTCATCACAATGCTCCATGACCACTGTCATCACCATGCCTCATGACGCCTGTCATCTCAATGCTCCATGGCCCCTTTCATCACAATGCTCCATGAACCCAGTCATCACAATGTTCCCTGCCCTTTTCATCACAATGCTCCATGGGCCCTGTCATCACAATGCTCCATGCCCTTGTCATCAAAATGCTCCAGAACTCTTGTCATCATAATGCTCCATGCCAATGGCATCAAAATGCCCCATGACACTTGTCATCACAATGTTCCTTGGCCCCTGTCATCACAATGCTCCATGCCAATGTCATCAAAATGCCCCATGACACTTGTCATCACAAGGCTCCATGGCCTTTGTCATCACAATGTTCCATGGCCCCTGTCATCACTGTGCTCCATGATACCTTTCATCACAATTCTAGATGACCACTGTCATCACAATGCCCCATGACAGATGTCATCACAATTCGCCATGGTCCTTGACATCACAATGCTCCTCGACACTTGTCATCACATTGCTCCATAACACCTGTCATCACAGTGTTCCCTGCCCATGTCATCACAATGCTCCTTGTCCCCTATAATCACAATGCTCCATGCATGTTTCCTCACAATGCTCCAGAATTCTTGTCATCACAATGCTCCATGCCCTTGTCATCAAAATGCTCCAGAACTCTTGTCATCATAATGCTCCATGCCAATGGCATCAAAATGCCCCATGACACTTGTCATCACAATGCTCCATGGCGTTTGTCATCACAATGTTCCATGGCCCCTGTCATCACAGTGTTCCATGATACCTTTCATCACAATTCTAGATGACCACTGTCATCCCAATGCCCCATAACAGATGTCATCACAATTCGCCATGGTCCTTGTCATCACAATGCTCCATGAACCGTGACATCACAAGGTTCCTGGACACTTGTCATCACAATGATCCATGATCACGTTCAACACAATGCTCCATGAACCCTGACATCTCAATGCTCCATAGCCTTTGTATTCACAGTGCTCCCTGGCCCCTGTAATCACAGTGCTCATTGACCCCTTTCATCACAATGCTCCAAGACCCCTGTCATCACAATGCCCCATGAGGCCTGCCATCACAAATCTCCAAGGCCTCTCTTACCAAAAAGCTCCATGACCACTGTCATCAAAAAGTTCTCTGCCCATATCATCACAATGCTCATTGTCACCTTTAATCAAAATGCTCCATGCCCTTTCATCACAATGCTGCAGAATTCTTGTCATCACAATGTTCCTTGACCGTGTCATCACAAAGCTCCATGACCCCTGTCATCACAATAATCCATGACTCCTTTCCTCACAGTGCTCCAGTACCCTTTTCATTACAATGCTCCATGCCATTGTCAGCACAATTCTCCTTGGACCCTGTCATCAAAATGCTCCATCCCCTTTTCATCACAATGCTCCAGATAGCCTATCTTCACAATGCTCCATGCCGTTGTCATCACAATGCTCCATGGCCCCTGTAATCACCATGCTCCATGCCCTTGTCATCACAATGCTCCAGAACACTTGTCATCATAATACTCCATTCCCGTGTCATCCCATTGCTCAATGACACTTGTCATCAAAATGTTCCTTGGCCTTTGTCATCACAGTGCTCCATGATACCTTATTTCAAAATTCTACATGACCACTGTCATCACAATGCAAGATGACCAATGTCATCACAATGCCCCAGGACACGTGTCATCACATTTCGCCTTGGCCCTTGTCATCTCAAGGCTGTATGAACCGTGTCATCACTAGGTTCCAGGACACTTGTCATCACAGTGATCCATGACTACTTTCATCACAATGCTCCATGAACTCTGTTTTCTCAATGCTCCATGGCCTTTGTATTCACAATGCTCCATTTTCCCGATAATCGCGTTGCTCCATGAACACTTTCATCACAATGCTCCTTGACCACTGTCACCATAATGCCCCATGACGTCTCTCATCACTGTGCTCCAAGGCCACTCTCATCAAAATGCTCCATGATCTGTGTCAGCACAATATTGCATGACACTTGTCATCACAATGCTCCATGATCCCTGTAATCACAATGATCCCTGCCAATGTCATCACAATGCTCCATGTCTCCTGTCATCACAATGCTCCATGCCCTTGTCATCACAATGCTCCAGGTCTGTTGTCATCACCATGATTCATGCCCGTGTCATCACAATGCTCCATGAATCTTGTCTTCACAATGCTCCATGGCCCATGTCATCCCAATGCTCCATGACCACTGTCATCACAATTCTCCAAGGCCCCTCTCATCACAATGCTCCACGACACTTGTCATCACATTGCTCCATAACACCTGTCATCACAGTGTTCCCTTCCCATGTCATCACAATGCTCCATGTCCCCTATAATCACAATGCTCCATGCATGTTTCCTCACAATGCTCCAGAATTCTTGTCATCACAATGTTCCATGACCGTGGCATCACAATGCTCCATGGCCCTTGTCATCACAATGCTCCAGAATTCTTGTCATCACAATGTTCCATGACCGTGGCATCACAATGCTACATGACCCTGGTCATCACAGTTCTCCATGACCTTTGTCATCACAATGCTCTATGTCGCTTTTCATCACAATTCTCAATGACCACTTTAATCATAATGCTCGCTGACCATTTTCATCACATTTCTCTATTGTCATTACAATTCCCCATGGCCCCTTTCTTCACAATGCTCCATGATGCCTGTCATCACAAAGCTCCATGGCTTTTGTTTTCACAATGCTCCAGGACCAGTTTCATCACAATACTCCATCCCCCTTGTCATCACAGTGCACAACGAAACCTTTCATTACAATGCTCCATGACACTTGTCATCACAATGCTCCATGGCCTTTATAGTCACAATGCTGCCAGGCATTTTCATCACGATGTTCCATGAAAACTTTCATCACATTTCTCCATGACCATTGTCATCACAATAGTCCATACCCTTGTCAACACAATGCTGCATAATCCCTTTCATCACAATTCTCCATGACTGCTGTCATCAGAATAATCCAGGACAATTTTCATAACAATGCTTCATGCCCCCTGTCATCACAGTGCTCCATGACACCTTTCATCACAATTCCTAGATGATCAATGTCATCACAATGCCCCATGACACCTGTCGTCACAATTCGCTATGACCCTTGTCATCACAATACTCGATGAACCGTGTCATCACAGTGTTCCAGGACACATGTCATCACAATGATCCATGACGACTTTCTTCACAATGCTCCAATACACCTGTCATCACAATGCTCCATGGCCCCTGTTATCGTATTGCTCCATGATCTCTTTCATCACAATGCTCCATGACCACTGTCATCACCATGCCTCAGGACGCCTGTCATCTCAATGCTCCATGGCCCCTTTCATCACAATGCTCCATGAACCCAGTCATCACAATGTTCCCTGCTCTTTTCATCACAATGCTCCATGGGTCCTGTCATCACAGTGCTCCATGCCCTTGTCATCAAAATGCTACAGAACTCTTGTCATCATAATGCTCCATGCCAATGTCATCAAAATGCCCCATGACACTTGTCATCACAATGCTCCATGGCCTGTGTCATCACAATGTTCCATGGCCCCTGTCATCACAATGCTCCATGCCAAAGTCATCAAAATGCCCCATGACACTTGTCATCACAATGCTCCATGGCCTTTGTCATCACAATGTTCCATGGCCCCTGTCATCACTGTGCTCCCTGATACCTTTCATCACAATTCTAGATGACCACTGTCATCACAATGCCCCATGACAGATGTCATCACAATTCGCCATGGTACTTGTCATCACAATGCTCCATGAACCGTGCCATCACAAGGTTCCAGGACACTTGTCATCACAATGATCCATGATCACTTTCATCACAATGCTCCATGAACCCTGACATCTCAATGCTCCATAGCCTTTGTATTCACAGTGCTCCATGGCCCCTGTAATCACAGTGCTCCATGACCCCTTTCATCACAATGCTCCAAGACCCCTGTCATCACAATGACCCATGACGCCTGCCATCACAAAGCTCCAAGGCCTCTCTTACCAAAAAGCTCCATGTCCACTGTCATCACAAAGATCTCTGCCCATATCATCACAATGCTCCTTTTCACCTTTAATCGCAATGCTCCATGCCCTTTCATCACAATGCTCTAGAATTCTTGTCATCGCAATGTTCCTTGACTGTGTCATCACAATGCTCCATGACCCTTGTCATCACAAAGCTCCATGAGCCCTGTCATCACAATGATCCATGACTCCTTTCCTCACAGTGCTCCAGTACCCTTTTCATCACAATGCTCCATGCCATTGTCAGCACAATTCTCCTTGGACCCTGGCATCAAAATGCTCCATCCCCTTTTCATCACAATGCTCCAGATAGCCTATCATTACAATGCTCCATGTCCGTGTCATCACAATGCTCCATGCCGTTGTCATCACAATGCTCCATGGCCCCTGTAATCACCATGCTCCATGCCCTAGTCATCACAATGCTCCAGAACACTTTTCATCATAATACTCCATTCCCGTGTCATCCCATTGCTCAAAGACACTTGTCATCAAAATGTTCCTTGGCCTTTGTCATCACAGTGCTCCATGATACCTTTAATCAAAATTCTACATGAACACTGTCATCACAATGCAAGATGACCAATGTCATCACAATGCCCCATGACACGTGTCATCACAATTCGACTTGGCCCTTGTCATCTCAAGGCGGTATGAACCGTGTCATCAGTAGGTTTCAGGACACTTGTCATCACAGTGATCCATGACCACTTTCATTACAATGCTCCACGAACTCTGTTTTCTCAATGCTCCATGGCCTTTGTATTCACAATGCTCCATTTTCCCGATAATCGCGTTGCTCCATGAACACTTTCATGACAATGCTCTTTGACCACTGTCACCATAATGCCCCATGACGTCTCTCATCACTGTGCTCCAAGGCCACTCTCATCAAAATGCTCCATGATCTGTGTCAGCACAATATTGCATGACACTTGTCATCACAATGCTCCATGATCCCTGTAATCACAATGATCCCTGCCAATGTCATGACACTGCTCCATGTCTCCTGTCATCACAATGCTCCATGCCCTTGTCATCACAATGCTCCAGGTCTGTTGTCATCACCATGATTCATGCCCGTGTCATCACAATGCTCCATGAATCTTGTCTTCACAATGCTCCATGACCACTGTCATCACAATTCTCCAAGGCCCCTCTCATCACAATGCTCCTCGACACTTGTCATCACATTGCTCCATAACACCTGTCATCACAGTGTTCCCTGCCCATGTCATCACAATGCTCCTGGTCCCCTATAATCACAATGCTCCATGCATGTTTCCTCACAATGCTCCAGAATTCTTGTCATCACAATGTTCCATGACCGTGGCATCACAATGCTCCATGGCCCTTGTCATCACAATGCTCCAGAATTCTTGTCATCACAATGTTCCATGACCGTGGCATCACAATGCTACATGACCCTGATCATCACAGTTCTCCATGACCTTTGTCATCACAATGCTCTATGTCGCTTTTCATCACAATTCTCAATGACCACTTTAATCATAACGCTCACTGACCATTTTCATCACATTTCTCTATTGTTATTATGATTCCCCATGTCCCCTTTCTTCACAATGCTCCATGATGCCTGTCATCACAAAGCTCCATGGCTTTTGTTTTCACAATGCTCCAGGACCAGTTTCATCACAATACTCCATCCCCCTTGTCATCACAGTGCACAATGAAACCTTTCATTACAATGCTCCATGACACTTGTCATCACAATGCTCCATGGCCTTTATAGTCACAATGCTGCCAGGCATTTTCATCACGATGTTCCATGAAAACTTTCATCACATTTCTCCATGACCATTGTCATCACAATAGTCCATACCCTTGTCAACACAATGCTGCATAATCCCTGTCATCACAATTCTCCATGACTTCTGTCATCACAATAATCCAGGACAATTTTCATAACAATGCTTCATGCCACCAGTCATCACAGTGCTCCATGACACCTTTCATCACAATGCCTAGATGATCAATGTCATCACAATGCCCCATGACACCTGTCGTCACAATTCGCTATGACCCTTGTCATCACAATACTCGATGAACCGTGTCATCACAGTGTTCCAGGACACATGTCATCACGATGATCCATGACGACTTTCATCACAATGCTCCAATACACCTGTCATCACAATGCTCCATGGCCCCTGTTATCATATTGCTCCATGATCTCTTTCATCACAATGCTCCATGACCACTGTCATCACCATGCCTCATGACGCCTGTCATCTCAATGCTCCATGGCCCCTTTCATCACAATGCTCCATGAACCCAGTCATCACAATGTTCCCTGCCCTTTTCATCACAATGCTCCATGGGCCCTGTCATCACAATGCTCCATGCCCTTGTCATCAAAATGCTCCAGAACTCTTGTCATCATAATGCTCCATGCCAATGGCATCAAAATGCCCCATGACACTTGTCATCACAATGTTCCTTGGCCCCTGTCATCACAATGCTCCATGCCAATGTCATCAAAATGCCCCATGACACTTGTCATCACAAGGCTCCATGGCCTTTGTCATCACAATGTTCCATGGCCCCTGTCATCACTGTGCTCCATGATACCTTTCATCACAATTCTAGATGACCACTGTCATCACAATGCCCCATGACAGATGTCATCACAATTCGCCATGGTCCTTGACATCACAATGCTCCTCGACACTTGTCATCACATTGCTCCATAACACCTGTCATCACAGTGTTCCCTGCCCATGTCATCACAATGCTCCTTGTCCCCTATAATCACAATGCTCCATGCATGTTTCCTCACAATGCTCCAGAATTCTTGTCATCACAATGTTCCATGACCGTGGCATCACAATGCTCCTTGGCCCTTGTCATCACAATGCTCCAGAATTCTTGTCATCACAATGTTCCATGACCATGGCATCACAATGCTACATGACCCTGGTCATCACATTTCTCCATGACCTTTGTCATCACAATGCTCTATGTCGCTTTTCATCACAATTCTCAATGACCACTTTAATCATAACGCTCGCTGACCATTTTCATCACATTTCTCTATTGTCATTACAATTCCCTATGGCCCCTTTCTTCACAATGCTCCATGATGCCTGTCATCACAAAGCTCCATGGCTTTTGTTTTCACAATGCTCCAGGACCAGTTTCATCACAATACTCCATCTCCCTTGTCATCACAGTGCACAATGAAACCTTTCATTACAATGCTCCATGACACTTGTCATCACAATGCTCCATGGCCTTGATCGTCACAATGCTCCCAGGCATTTTCATCACGATGTTCCATGAAAACTTTCATCACATTTCTCCATGACCATTGTCATCAAAATAGTCCATACCCTTGTCAACACAATGCTGCATAATCCCTGTCATCACAATTCTCCATGACTGCTGTCATCACAATAATCCAGGACAATTTTCATAACAATGCTTCATGCCCCCTGTCATCACAGTGCTCCATGACACCTTTCATTACAATTCCTAGATGATCAATGTCATCACAATGCCCCATGACACCTGTCGTCACAATTCGCTATGACCCTTGTCATCACAATACTCGATGAACCGTGTCATCACAGTGTTCCAGGACACATGTCATCACAATGATCCATGACGACTTTCTTCACAATGCTCCAATACACCTGTCATCACAATGCTCCATGGCCCCTGTTATCATATTGCTCCATGATCTCTTTCATCACAATGCTCCATGACCACTGTCATCACCATGCCTCAGGACGCCTGTCATCTCAATGCTCCATGGCCCCTTTCATCACAATGCTCCATGAACCCAGTCATCACAATGTTCCCTGCTCTTTTCATCACAATGCTCCGTGGGTCCTGTCATCACAGTGCTCCATGCCCTTGTCATCAAAATGCTCCAGAACTCTTGTCATCATAATGCTCCATGCCAATGTCATCAAAATGCCCCATGACACTTGTCATCACAATGCTCCATGGCCTGTGTCATCACAATGTTCCATGGCCCCTGTCATCACAATGCTCCATGCCAATGTCATCAAAATGCCCCATGACACTTGTCATCACAATGCTCCATGGCCTTTGTCATCACAATGTTCCATGGCCCCTGTCATCACTGTGCTCCATGATACCTTTCATCACAATTCTAGATGACCACTGTCATCACAATGCCCCATGACAGATGTCATCACAATTCGCCATGGTACTTGTCATCACAATGCTCCATGAACCATGCCATCACAAGGTTCCAGGACACTTGTCATCACAATGATCCATGATCACTTTCATCACAATGCTCCATGAAACCTGACATCTCAATGCTCCATAGCCTTTGTATTCACAGTGCTCCATGGCCCCTGTAATCACAGTGCTCCATGACCCCTTTCATCACAATGCTCCAAGACCCCTGTCATCACAATGACCCATGACGCCTGCCATCACAAAGCTCCAAGGCCTCTCTTACCAAAAAGCTCCATGTCCATGGTCATCACAAAGATCTCTGCCCATATCATCACAATGCTCCTTTTCACCTTTAATCGCAATGCTCCATGCCCTTTCATCACAATGCTCTAGAATTCTTGTCATCGCAATGTTCCTTGACCGTGTCATCACAATGCTCCATGACCCTTGTCATCACAAAGCCCCATGACCCCTGTCATCACAATGATCCATGACTCCTTTCCTCACAGTGCTCCAGTACCCTTTTCATCACAATGCTCCATGCCATTGTCAGCACAATGCTCCTTGGACCCTGGCATCAAAATGCTCCATCCCCTTTTCATCACAATGCTCCAGATAGCCTATCATTACAATGCTCCATGTCCGTGTCATCACAATGCTCCATGCCGTTGTCATCACAATGCTCCATGGCCCCTGGAATCACAATGCTCCATGCCCTAGTCATCACAATGCTCCAGAACACTTGTCATCATAATACTCCATTCCCGTGTCATCCCATTGCTCAAAGACACTTGTCATCAAAATGTTCCTTGGCCTTTGTCATCACAGTGCTCCATGATACCTTTAATCAAAATTCTACATGACCACTGTCATCACAATGCAAGATGACCAATGTCATCACAATGCCCCATGAGACGTGTCATCACAATTCGACTTGGCCCTTGTCATCTCAAGGCCGTATGAACCGTGTCATCACTAGGTTCCAGGACACTTGTCATCACAGTGATCCATGACCACTTTCATCACAATGCTCCATGAACTCTGTTTTCTCAATGCTCCATGACCTTTGTATTCACAATGCTCCATTTTCCCGATAATCGCGTTGCTCCATGAACACTTTCATGACAATGCTCCTGGACCACTGTCACCATAATGCCCCATGACGTCTCTCATCACTGTGCTCCAAGGCCACTCTCATCAAAATGCTCCATGGTCTGTGTCAGCACAATATTGCATGACACTTGTCATCACAATGCTCCATGATCCCTGTAATCACAATGATCCCTGCCAATGTCATGACACTGCTCCATGTCTCCTGTCATCACAATGCTCCATGCCCTTGTCATCATAATGCTCCAGGTCTATTGTCATCACCATGATTCATGCCCGTGTCATCACAATGCTCCATGAATCTTGTCTTCACAATGCTCCATGACCACTGTCATCACAATTCTCCAAGGCCCCTCTCATCACAATGCTCCTCGACACTTGTCATCACATTGCTCCATAACACCTGTCATCACAGTGTTCCCTGCCCATGTCATCACAATGCTCCATGTCCCCTATAATCACAATGCTCCATGCATGTTTCCTCACAATGCTCCAGAATTCTTGTCATCACAATGTTCCATGACCGTGGCATCACAATGCTCCTTGGCCCTTGTCATCACAATGCTCCAGAATTCTTGTCATCACAATGTTCCATGACCGTGTCATCACAATGCTACATGACCCTGGTCATCACAGTTCTCCATGACCTTTGTCATCACAATGCTCTATGTCGCTTTTCATCACAATTCTCAATGACCACTTTAATCATAACGCTCGCTGACAATTTTCATCACATTTCTCTATTGTCATTACGATTCCCCATGGCCCCTTTCTTCACAATGCTCCATGATGCCTGTCATCACAAAGCTCCATGGCTTTTGTTTTCACAATGCTCCAGGACCAGTTTCATCACAATACTCCATCCCCCTTGTCATCACAGTGCACAACGAAACCTTTCATTACAATGCTCCATGACACTTGTCATCACAATGCTCCATGGCCTTTATAGTCACAATGCTGCCAGGCATTTTCATCACGATGTTCCATGAAAACTTTCATCACATTTCTCCATGACCATTGTCATCACAATAGTCCATACCCTTGTCAACACAATGCTGCATAATCCCTTTCATCACAATTCTCCATGACTGCTGTCATCACAATAATCCAGGACAATTTTCATAACAATGCTTCATGCCCCCTGTCATCACAGTGCTCCATGACACCTTTCATCACAATTCCTAGATGATCAATGTCATCACAATGCCCCATGACACCTGTCGTCACAATTCGCTATGACCCTTGTCATCACAATACTCGATGAACCGTGTCATCACAGTGTTCCAGGACACATGTCATCACAATGATCCATGACGACTTTCATCACAATGCTCCAATACACCTGTCATCACAATGCTCCATGGCCCCTGTTATCATATTGCTCCATGATCTCTTTCATCACAATGCTCCATGACCACTGTCATCACCATGCCTCATGACGCCTGTCATCTCAATGCTCCATGGCCCCTTTCATCACAATGCTCCATGAACCCAGTCATCACAATGTTTCCTGCCCTTTTCATCACAATGCTCCATGGGCCCTGTCATCACAATGCTCCATGCCCTTGTCATCAAAATGCTCCAGAACTCTTGTCATCATAATGCTCCATGCCAATGGCATCAAAATGCCCCATGACACTTGTCATCACAATGTTCCATGGCCCCAGTCATCACAATGCTCCATGCCAATGTCATCAAAATGCTCCATGACACTTGTCATCACAATGCTCCATGGCCTTTGTCATCACAATGTTCCATGGCCCCTGTCATCACTGTGCTCCATGATACCTTTCATCACAATTCTAGATGACCACTGTCATCACAATGCCCCATGACAGATGTCATCACAATTCGCCATGGTCCTTGACATCACAATGCTCCATGAACCGTGACATCACAAGGTTCCAGGACACTTGTCATCACAATGATCCATGATCACTTCCATCACAATGCTCCATGAACCCTGACATCTCAATGCTCCATAGCCTTTGTATTCACAGTGCTCCATGGCCCCTGTCATCACAATGCCCCATGACGCCTGCCATCACAAATCTCCAAGGCCTCTCTTACCAAAAAGCTCCATGTCCCCTGGCATCACAAAGATCTCTGCCCATATCATCACAATGCTCCTTGTCACCTTTGATCACAATGCTCCATGCCCTTTCATCACAATGCTCCAGAATTCTTGTCATCACAATGTTCCTTGACCGTGTCATCACAATGCTCCATGACCCTTGTCATCACAAAGCTCCATGACCCCTGTCATCACAATGATCCATGACTGCTTTCCTCACAGTGCTCCAGTACCCTTTTCATCACAATGCTCCATGCCATTGTCAGCACAATTCTCCTTGGACCCTGTCATCAAAATGCTCCATCCCCTTTTCATCACAATGCTCCAGATAGCCTATCATTACAATGCTCCATGTCCGTGTCATCACAATGCTCCATGCCGTTCTCATCACAATGCTCCATGGCCCCTGTAATCACCATGCTCCATGCCCTTGTCATCCCAATGCTCCAGAACACTTGTCATCATAATACTCCATTCCCGTGTCATCCCATTGCTCAATGACACTTGTCATCAAAATGTTCCTTGACCTTTGTCATCACAGTGCTCCATGATACCTTATTTCAAAATTCTACATGACCACTGTCATCACAATGCAAGATGACCAATGTCATCACAATGCCCCAGGAAACGTGTCATCACATTTCGCCTTGGCCCTTGTCATCTCAAGGCTGTATGAACCATGTCATCACTAGGTTCCAGGACACTTGTCATCACAGTGATCCATGAGCACTTTCATCACAATGCTCCATGAACTCTGTTATCTCAATGCTCCATGGCCTTTCTATTCACAATGCTCCATTTTCCCGATAATCGCGTTGCTCCATGAACACTTTCATGACAATGCTCCTGGACCACTGTCACCATAATGCCCCATGACGTCTCTCATCACTGTGCTCCAAGGCCACTCTCATCAAAATGCTCCATGATCTGTGTCAGCACAATATTGCATGACACTTGTCATCACAATGCTCCATGATCCCTGTAATCACAATGATCCCTGCCAATGTCATCACAATGCTCCATGTCTCCTGTCATCACAATGCTCCATGCCCTTGTCATCACAATGCTCCAGGTCTGTTGTCATCACCATGCTTCATGCCCGTGTCATCACAATGCTCCATGAATCTTGTCTTCACAATGCTCCATGACAACTGTCATCACAATTCTCCAAGGCCCCTCTCATCACAATGCTCCACGACACTTGTCATCACATTGCTCCATAACACCTGTCATCACAGTGTTCCCTCCCCATGTCATCACAATGCTCCATGTCCCCTATAATCACAATGCTCCATGCCTGTTTCCTCACAATGCTCCAGAATTCTTGTCATCACAATGTTCCATGACCGTGGCATCACAATGCTACATGACCCTGGTCATCACAGTTCTCCATGACCTTTGTCATCACAATGCTCTATGTCGCTTTTCATCACAATTCTCAATGACCACTTTAATCATAACGCTCGCTGACCATTTTCATCACATTTCTCTGTCATTACAATTCCCCATGGCCCCTTTCTTCACAATGCTCCATGATGCCTGTCATCACAAAGCTCCATGGCTTTTGTTTTCACAATGCTCCAGGACCAATTTCATCACAATACTCCATCCCCCTTGTCATCACAGTGCACAATGAAACCTTTCATTACAATGCACAATGACACTTGCCATCACAATGCTGCATGGCCTTGATCATCACAATGCTCCCAGGCATTTTCATCACGATGTTCCATGAAAACTTTCATCACATTTCTCCATGACCATTGTCATCAAAATAGTCCATACCCTTGTCAACACAATGCTGCATAATCCCTGTCATCACAATTCTCCATGACTGCTGTCATCACAATAAACCAGGACAATTTTCATAACAATGCTTCATGCCCCCTGTCATCACAGTGCTCCATGACACCTTTCATCACAATTCCTAGATGATCAATGTCATCACAATGCCCCATGACACCTGTCGTCACAATTCGCTATGACCCTTGTCATCACAATACTCGATGAACCGTGTCATCACAGTGTTCCAGGACACATGTCATCACAATGATCCATGACGACTTTCTTCACAATGCTCCAATACACCTGTCATCACAATGCTCCATGGCCCCTGTTATCATATTGCTCCATGATCACTTTCATCACAATGCTCCATGACCACTGTCATCACCATGCCTCATGACGCCTGTCATCTCAATGCTCCATGGCCCCTTTCATCACAATGCTCCATGACCACTGTCATCACAATGTTTCCTGCCCTTTTCATCACAATGCTCCATGGGCCCTGTCATCACAATGCTCCATGCCCTTGTCATCAAAATGCTCCAGAACTCTTGTCATCATAATGCTCCATGCCAATGGCATCAAAATGCCCCATGACACTTGTCATCACAATGTTCCATGGCCCCAGTCATCACAATGCTCCATGCCAATGTCATCAAAATGCCCCATGACACTTGTCATCACAATGCTCCATGGCCTTTGTCATCACAATGTTCCATGGCCCCTGTCATCACTGTGCTCCATGATACCTTTCATCACAATTCTAGATGACCACTGTCATCACAATGCCCCATGACAGATGTCATCACAATTCGCCATGGTCCTTGACATCACAATGCTCCATGAACCGTGACATCACAAGGTTCCAGGACACTTGTCATCACAATGATCCATGATCACTTCCATCACAATGCTCCATGAACCCTGACATCTCAATGCTCCATAGCCTTTGTATTCACAGTGCTCCATGGCCCCTGTAATCACAGTGCTCCATGACAACATTCATCACAATGCTCCAAGACCACTGTCATCACAATGCCCCATGACGCCTGCCATCACAAATCTCCAAGGCCTCTCTTACCAAAAAGCTCCATGTCCCCTGGCATCACAAAGATCTCTGCCCATATCATCACAATGCTCCTTGTCACCTTTGATCACAATGCTCCATGCCCTTTCATCACAATGCTCCAGAATTCTTGTCATCACAATGTTCCTTGACCGTGTCATCACAATGCTCCATGACCCTTGTCATCACAAAGCTCCATGACCCCTGTCATCACAATGATCCATGACTGCTTTCCTCACAGTGCTCCAGTACCCTTTTCATCACAATGCTCCATGCCATTGTCAGCACAATTCTCCTTGGACCCTGTCATCAAAATGCTCCATCCCCTTTTCATCACAATGCTCCAGATAGCCTATCATTACAATGCTCCATGTCCGTGTCATCACAATGCTCCATGCCGTTCTCATCACAATGCTCCATGGCCCCTGTAATCACCATGCTCCATGCCCTTGTCATCACAATGCTCCAGAACACTTGTCATCATAATACTCCATTCCCGTGTCATCCCATTGCTCAATGACACTTGTCATCAAAATGTTCCTTGACCTTTGTCATCACAGTGCTCCATGATACCTTATTTCAAAATTCTACATGACCACTGTCATCACAATGCAAGATGACCAATGTCATCACAATGCCCCAGGAAACGTGTCATCACATTTCGCCTTGGTCCTTGTCATCTCAAGGCTGTATGAACCATGTCATCACTAGGTTCCAGGACACTTGTCATCACAGTGATCCATGAGCACTTTCATCACAATGCTCCATGAACTCTGTTATCTCAATGCTCCATGGCCTCTGTATTCACAATGCTCCATTTTCCCGATTATCGCGTTGCTCCATGAACACTTTCATGACAATGCTCCTGGACCACTGTCACCATAATGCCCCATGACGTCTCTCATCACTGTGCTCCAAGGCCACTCTCATCAAAATGCTCCATGATCTGTGTCAGCACAATATTGCATGACACTTGTCATCACAATGCTCCATGATCCCTGTAATCACAATGATCCCTGCCAATGTCATCACAATGCTCCATGTCTCCTGTCATCACAATGCTCCATGCCCTTGTCATCACAATGCTCCAGGTCTGTTGTCATCACCATGCTTCATGCCCGTGTCATCACAATGCTCCATGAATCTTGTCTTCACAATGCTCCATGACAACTGTCATCACAATTCTCCAAGGCCCCTCTCATCACAATGCTCCACGACACTTGTCATCACATTGCTCCATAACACCTCTCATCACAGTGTTCCCTCCCCATGTCATCACAATGCTCCATGTCCCCTATAATCACAATGCTCCATGCCTGTTTCCTCACAATGCTCCAGAATTCTTGTCATCACAATGTTCCATGACCGTGGCATCACAATGCTCCATGGCCCTTGTCATCACAATGCTCCAGAATTCTTGTCATCACAATGTTCCATGACCGTGGCATCACAATGCTACATGAACCTGGTCATCACAGTTCTCCATGACCTTTGTCATCACAATGCTCTATGTCGCTTTTCATCACAATTCTCAATGACCACTTTAATCATAACGCTCGCTGACCATTTTCATCACATTTCTCTGTCATTACAATTCCCCATGGCCCCTTTCTTCACAATGCTCCATGATGCCTGTCATCACAAAGCTCCATGGCTTTTGTTTTCACAATGCTCCAGGACCAATTTCATCACAATACTCCATCCCCCTTGTCATCACAGTGCACAATGAAACCTTTCATTACAATGCTCCATGACACTTGCCATCACAATGCTGCATGGCCTTGATCGTCACAATGCTCCCAGGCATTTTCATCACGATGTTCCATGAAAATTTTCATCACATTTCTCCATGACCATTGTCATCAAAATAGTCCATACCCTTGTCAACACAATGCTGCATAATCCCTGTCATCACAATTCTCCATGACTGCTGTCATCACAATAATCCAGGACAATTTTCATAACAATGCTTCATGCCCCCTGTCATCACAGTGCTCCATGACACCTTTCATCACAATTCCTAGATGATCAATGTCATCACAATGCCCCATGACACCTGTCGTCACAATTCGCTATGACCCTTGTCATCACAATACTCGATGAACCGTGTCATCACAGTGTTCCAGGACACATGTCATCACAATGATCCATGACGACTTTCTTCACAATGCTCCAATACACCTGTCATCACAATGCTCCATGGCCCCTGTTATCATATTGCTCCATGATCTCTTTCATCACAATGCTCCATGACCACTGTCATCACCATGCCTCAGGACGCCTGTCATCTCAATGCTCCATGGCCCCTTTCATCACAATGCTCCATGAACCCAGTCATCACAATGTTCCCTGCTCTTTTCATCACAATGCTCCATGGGTCCTGTCATCACAGTGCTCCATGCCCTTGTAATCAAAATGCTACAGAACTCTTGTCATCATAATGCTCCATGCCAATGTCATCAAAATGCCCCATGACACTTGTCATCACAATGCTCCATGGCCTGTGTCATCACAATGTTCCATGGCCCCTGTCATCACAATGCTCCATGCCAATGTCATCAAAATGCCCCATGACACTTGTCATCACAATGCTCCATGGCCTTTGTCATCACAATGTTCCATGGCCCCTGTCATCACTGTGCTCCCTGATACCTTTCATCACAATTCTAGATGACCACTGTCATCACAATGCCCCATGACAGATGTCATCACAATTCGCCATGGTACTTGTCATCACAATGCTCCATGAACCGTGCCATCACAAGGTTCCAGGACACTTGTCATCACAATGATCCATGATCACTTTCATCACAATGCTCCATGAACCCTGACATCTCAATGCTCCATAGCCTTTGTATTCACAGTGCTCCATGGCCCCTGTAATCACAGTGCTCCATGACCCCTTTCATCACAATGCTCCAAGACCCCTGTCATCACAATGACCCATGACGCCTGCCATCACAAAGCTCCAAGGCCTCTCTTACCAAAAAGCTCCATGTCCATGGTCATCACAAAGATCTCTGCCCATATCATCACAATGCTCCTTTTCACCTTTAATCGCAATGCTCCATGCCCTTTCATCACAATGCTCTAGAATTCTTGTCATCACAATGTTCCTTGACCGTGTCATCACAATGCTCCATGACCCTTGTCATCACAAAGCCCCATGACCCCTGTCATCACAATGATCCATGACTCCTTTCCTCACAGTGCTCCAGTACCCTTTTCATCACAATGCTCCATGCCATTGTCAGCACAATGCTCCTTGGACCCTGGCATCAAAATGCTCCATCCCATTTTCATCACAATGCTCCAGATAGCCTATCATTACAATGCTCCATGTCCGTGTCATCACAATGCTCCATGCCGTTGTCATCACAATGCTCCATGGCCCCTGGAATCACAATGCTCCATGCCCTAGTCATCACAATGCTCCAGAACACTTGTCATCATAATACTCCATTCCCGTGTCATCCCATTGCTCAAAGACACTTGTCATCAAAATGTTCCTTGGCCTTTGTCATCACAGTGCTCCATGATACCTTTAATCAAAATTCTACATGAACACTGTCATCACAATGCAAGATGACCAATGTCATCACAATGCCCCATGACACGTGTCATCACAATTCGACTTGGCCCTTGTCATCTCAAGGCCGTATGAACCGTGTCATCACTAGGTTCCAGGACACTTGTCATCACAGTGATCCATGACCACTTTCATCACAATGCTCCATGAACTCTGTTTTCTCAATGCTCCATGGCCTTTGTATTCACAATGCTCCATTTTCCCGATAATCGCGTTGCTCCATGAACACTTTCATGACAATTCTCCTGGACCACTGTCACCATAATGCCCCATGACGTCTCTCATCACTGTGCTCCAAGGCCACTCTCATCAAAATGCTCCATGATCTGTGTCAGCACAATATTGCATGACACTTGTCATCACAATGCTCCATGATCCCTGTAATCACAATGATCCCTGCCAATGCCATGACACTGCTCCATGTCTCCTGTCATCACAATGCTCCATGCCCTTGTCATCATAATGCTCCAGGTCTGTTGTCATCACCATGATTCATGCCCGTGTCATCACAATGCTCCATGAATCTTGTCTTCACAATGCTCCATGACCACTGTCATCACAATTCTCCAAGGCCCCTCTCATCACAATGCTCCTCGACACTTGTCATCACATTGCTCCATAATACCTGTCATCACAGTGTTCCCTGCCCATGTCATCACAATGCTCCTTGTCCCCTATAATCACAATGCTCCATGCATGTTTCCTCACAATGCTCCAGAATTCTTGTCATCACAATGTTCCATGACCGTGGCATCACAATGCTCCTTGGCCCTTGTCATCACAATGCTCCAGAATTCTTGTCATCACAATGTTCCATGACCGTGGCATCACAATGCTACATGACCCTGGTCATCACATTTCTCCATGACCTTTGTCATCACAATGCTCTATGTCGCTTTTCATTACAATTCTCAATGACCACTTTAATCATAACGCTCGCTGACCATTTTCATCACATTTCTCTATTGTCATTACGATTCCCCATGGCCCCTTTCTTCACAATGCTCCATGATGCCTGTCATCACAAAGCTCCATGGCTTTTGTTTTCACAATGCTCCAGGACCAGTTTCATCACAATACTTCATCCCCCTTGTCATGACAGTGCACAATGAAACCTTTCATTACAATGCTCCATGACACTTGTCATCACAATGCTCCATGGCCTTTATAGTCACAATGCTCCCAGGCATTTTCATCACGATGTTCCATGAAAACTTTCATCACATTTCTCCATGACCATTGTCATCACAATAGTCCAGACCCGTGTCAACACAATGCTGCATAATCCCTTTCATCACAATTCTCCATGACTGCTGTCATCACAATAATCCAGGACAATTTTCATAACAATGCTTCATGCCCCCTGTCATCACAGTGCTCCATGACACCTTTCATCACAATGCCTAGATGATCAATGTCATCACAATGCCCCATGACACCTGTCGTCACAATTCGCTATGACCCTTGTCATCACAATACTCGATGAACCGTGTCATCACAGTGTTCCAGGACACATGTCATCACGATGATCCATGACGACTTTCATCACAATGCTCCAATACACCTGTCATCACAATGCTCCATGGCCCCTGTTATCATATTGCTCCATGATCTCTTTCATCACATTGCTCCATGACCACTGTCATCACCATGCCTCAGGACGCCTGTCATCTCAATGCTCCATGGCCCCTTTCATCACAATGCTCCATGAACCCAGTCATCACAATGTTCCCTGCCCTTTTCATCACAATGCTCCATGGGCCCTGTCATCACAATGCTCCATGCCCTTGTCATCAAAATGCTCCAGAACTCTTGTCATCATAATGCTCCATGCCAATGGCATCAAAATGCCCCATGACACTTGTCATCACAATGATCCATGGCGCCTGTCATCACAAGGCTCCATGCCAATGTCATCAAAATGCCCCATGACACTTGTCATCACAATGCTCCATGGCCTTTGTCATCACAATGTTCCATGGCCCCTGTCATCACTGTGCTCCATGATACCTTTCATCACAATTCTAGATGACCACTGTCATCACAATGCCCCATGACAGATGTCATCACAATTCGCCATGGTCCTTGACATCACAATGCTCCATGAACCGTGACATCACAAGGTTCCAGGACACTTGTCATCACAATGATCCATGATCACTTCCATCACAATGCTCCATGAACCCTGACATCTCAATGCTCCATAGCCTTTGTATTCACAGTGCTCCATGGCCCCTGTCATCACAATGCCCCATGACGCCTGCCATCACAAATCTCCAAGGCCTCTCTTACCAAAAAGCTCCATGTCCCCTGGCATCACAAAGATCTCTGCCCATATCATCACAATGCTCCTTGTCACCTTTGATCACAATGCTCCATGCCCTTTCATCACAATGCTCCAGAATTCTTGTCATCACAATGTTCCTTGACCGTGTCATCACAATGCTCCATGACCCTTGTCATCACAAAGCTCCATGACCCCTGTCATCACAATGATCCATGACTGCTTTCCTCACAGTGCTCCAGTACCCTTTTCATCACAATGCTCCATGCCATTGTCAGCACAATTCTCCTTGGACCCTGTCATCAAAATGCTCCATCCCCTTTTCATCACAATGCTCCAGATAGCCTATCATTACAATGCTCCATGTCCGTGTCATCACAATGCTCCATGCCGTTCTCATCACAATGCTCCATGGCCCCTGTAATCACCATGCTCCATGCCCTTGTCATCCCAATGCTCCAGAACACTTGTCATCATAATACTCCATTCCCGTGTCATCCCATTGCTCAATGACACTTGTCATCAAAATGTTCCTTGACCTTTGTCATCACAGTGCTCCATGATACCTTATTTCAAAATTCTACATGACCACTGTCATCACAATGCAAGATGACCAATGTCATCACAATGCCCCAGGAAACGTGTCATCACATTTCGCCTTGGCCCTTGTCATCTCAAGGCTGTATGAACCATGTCATCACTAGGTTCCAGGACACTTGTCATCACAGTGATCCATGAGCACTTTCATCACAATGCTCCATGAACTCTGTTATCTCAATGCTCCATGGCCTTTCTATTCACAATGCTCCATTTTCCCGATAATCGCGTTGCTCCATGAACACTTTCATGACAATGCTCCTGGACCACTGTCACCATAATGCCCCATGACGTCTCTCATCACTGTGCTCCAAGGCCACTCTCATCAAAATGCTCCATGATCTGTGTCAGCACAATATTGCATGACACTTGTCATCACAATGCTCCATGATCCCTGTAATCACAATGATCCCTGCCAATGTCATCACAATGCTCCATGTCTCCTGTCATCACAATGCTCCATGCCCTTGTCATCACAATGCTCCAGGTCTGTTGTCATCACCATGCTTCATGCCCGTGTCATCACAATGCTCCATGAATCTTGTCTTCACAATGCTCCATGACAACTGTCATCACAATTCTCCAAGGCCCCTCTCATCACAATGCTCCACGACACTTGTCATCACATTGCTCCATAACACCTGTCATCACAGTGTTCCCTCCCCATGTCATCACAATGCTCCATGTCCCCTATAATCACAATGCTCCATGCCTGTTTCCTCACAATGCTCCAGAATTCTTGTCATCACAATGTTCCATGACCGTGGCATCACAATGCTACATGACCCTGGTCATCACAGTTCTCCATGACCTTTGTCATCACAATGCTCTATGTCGCTTTTCATCACAATTCTCAATGACCACTTTAATCATAACGCTCGCTGACCATTTTCATCACATTTCTCTGTCATTACAATTCCCCATGGCCCCTTTCTTCACAATGCTCCATGATGCCTGTCATCACAAAGCTCCATGGCTTTTGTTTTCACAATGCTCCAGGACCAATTTCATCACAATACTCCATCCCCCTTGTCATCACAGTGCACAATGAAACCTTTCATTACAATGCACAATGACACTTGCCATCACAATGCTGCATGGCCTTGATCATCACAATGCTCCCAGGCATTTTCATCACGATGTTCCATGAAAACTTTCATCACATTTCTCCATGACCATTGTCATCAAAATAGTCCATACCCTTGTCAACACAATGCTGCATAATCCCTGTCATCACAATTCTCCATGACTGCTGTCATCACAATAAACCAGGACAATTTTCATAACAATGCTTCATGCCCCCTGTCATCACAGTGCTCCATGACACCTTTCATCACAATTCCTAGATGATCAATGTCATCACAATGCCCCATGACACCTGTCGTCACAATTCGCTATGACCCTTGTCATCACAATACTCGATGAACCGTGTCATCACAGTGTTCCAGGACACATGTCATCACAATGATCCATGACGACTTTCTTCACAATGCTCCAATACACCTGTCATCACAATGCTCCATGGCCCCTGTTATCATATTGCTCCATGATCACTTTCATCACAATGCTCCATGACCACTGTCATCACCATGCCTCATGACGCCTGTCATCTCAATGCTCCATGGCCCCTTTCATCACAATGCTCCATGACCACTGTCATCACAATGTTTCCTGCCCTTTTCATCACAATGCTCCATGGGCCCTGTCATCACAATGCTCCATGCCCTTGTCATCAAAATGCTCCAGAACTCTTGTCATCATAATGCTCCATGCCAATGGCATCAAAATGCCCCATGACACTTGTCATCACAATGTTCCATGGCCCCAGTCATCACAATGCTCCATGCCAATGTCATCAAAATGCCCCATGACACTTGTCATCACAATGCTCCATGGCCTTTGTCATCACAATGTTCCATGGCCCCTGTCATCACTGTGCTCCATGATACCTTTCATCACAATTCTAGATGACCACTGTCATCACAATGCCCCATGACAGATGTCATCACAATTCGCCATGGTCCTTGACATCACAATGCTCCATGAACCGTGACATCACAAGGTTCCAGGACACTTGTCATCACAATGATCCATGATCACTTCCATCACAATGCTCCATGAACCCTGACATCTCAATGCTCCATAGCCTTTGTATTCACAGTGCTCCATGGCCCCTGTAATCACAGTGCTCCATGACAACATTCATCACAATGCTCCAAGACCACTGTCATCACAATGCCCCATGACGCCTGCCATCACAAATCTCCAAGGCCTCTCTTACCAAAAAGCTCCATGTCCCCTGGCATCACAAAGATCTCTGCCCATATCATCACAATGCTCCTTGTCACCTTTGATCACAATGCTCCATGCCCTTTCATCACAATGCTCCAGAATTCTTGTCATCACAATGTTCCTTGACCGTGTCATCACAATGCTCCATGACCCTTGTCATCACAAAGCTCCATGACCCCTGTCATCACAATGATCCATGACTGCTTTCCTCACAGTGCTCCAGTACCCTTTTCATCACAATGCTCCATGCCATTGTCAGCACAATTCTCCTTGGACCCTGTCATCAAAATGCTCCATCCCCTTTTCATCACAATGCTCCAGATAGCCTATCATTACAATGCTCCATGTCCGTGTCATCACAATGCTCCATGCCGTTCTCATCACAATGCTCCATGGCCCCTGTAATCACCATGCTCCATGCCCTTGTCATCACAATGCTCCAGAACACTTGTCATCATAATACTCCATTCCCGTGTCATCCCATTGCTCAATGACACTTGTCATCAAAATGTTCCTTGACCTTTGTCATCACAGTGCTCCATGATACCTTATTTCAAAATTCTACATGACCACTGTCATCACAATGCAAGATGACCAATGTCATCACAATGCCCCAGGAAACGTGTCATCACATTTCGCCTTGGCCCTTGTCATCTCAAGGCTGTATGAACCATGTCATCACTAGGTTCCAGGACACTTGTCATCACAGTGATCCATGAGCACTTTCATCACAATGCTCCATGAACTCTGTTATCTCAATGCTCCATGGCCTCTGTATTCACAATGCTCCATTTTCCCGATTATCGCGTTGCTCCATGAACACTTTCATGACAATGCTCCTGGACCACTGTCACCATAATGCCCCATGACGTCTCTCATCACTGTGCTCCAAGGCCACTCTCATCAAAATGCTCCATGATCTGTGTCAGCACAATATTGCATGACACTTGTCATCACAATGCTCCATGATCCCTGTAATCACAATGATCCCTGCCAATGTCATCACAATGCTCCATGTCTCCTGTCATCACAATGCTCCATGCCCTTGTCATCACAATGCTCCAGGTCTGTTGTCATCACCATGCTTCATGCCCGTGTCATCACAATGCTCCATGAATCTTGTCTTCACAATGCTCCATGACAACTGTCATCACAATTCTCCAAGGCCCCTCTCATCACAATGCTCCACGACACTTGTCATCACATTGCTCCATAACACCTCTCATCACAGTGTTCCCTCCCCATGTCATCACAATGCTCCATGTCCCCTATAATCACAATGCTCCATGCCTGTTTCCTCACAATGCTCCAGAATTCTTGTCATCACAATGTTCCATGACCGTGGCATCACAATGCTCCATGGCCCTTGTCATCACAATGCTCCAGAATTCTTGTCATCACAATGTTCCATGACCGTGGCATCACAATGCTACATGAACCTGGTCATCACAGTTCTCCATGACCTTTGTCATCACAATGCTCTATGTCGCTTTTCATTACAATTCTCAATGACCACTTTAATCATAACGCTCGCTGACCATTTTCATCACATTTCTCTGTCATTACAATTCCCCATGGCCCCTTTCTTCACAATGCTCCATGATGCCTGTCATCACAAAGCTCCATGGCTTTTGTTTTCACAATGCTCCAGGACCAATTTCATCACAATACTCCATCCCCCTTGTCATCACAGTGCACAATGAAACCTTTCATTACAATGCTCCATGACACTTGCCATCACAATGCTGCATGGCCTTGATCGTCACAATGCTCCCAGGCATTTTCATCACGATGTTCCATGAAAATTTTCATCACATTTCTCCATGACCATTGTCATCAAAATAGTCCATACCCTTGTCAACACAATGCTGCATAATCCCTGTCATCACAATTCTCCATGACTGCTGTCATCACAATAATCCAGGACAATTTTCATAACAATGCTTCATGCCCCCTGTCATCACAGTGCTCCATGACACCTTTCATCACAATTCCTAGATGATCAATGTCATCACAATGCCCCATGACACCTGTCGTCACAATTCGCTATGACCCTTGTCATCACAATACTCGATGAACCGTGTCATCACAGTGTTCCAGGACACATGTCATCACAATGATCCATGACGACTTTCTTCACAATGCTCCAATACACCTGTCATCACAATGCTCCATGGCCCCTGTTATCATATTGCTCCATGATCTCTTTCATCACAATGCTCCATGACCACTGTCATCACCATGCCTCAGGACGCCTGTCATCTCAATGCTCCATGGCCCCTTTCATCACAATGCTCCATGAACCCAGTCATCACAATGTTCCCTGCTCTTTTCATCACAATGCTCCATGGGTCCTGTCATCACAGTGCTCCATGCCCTTGTAATCAAAATGCTACAGAACTCTTGTCATCATAATGCTCCATGCCAATGTCATCAAAATGCCCCATGACACTTGTCATCACAATGCTCCATGGCCTGTGTCATCACAATGTTCCATGGCCCCTGTCATCACAATGCTCCATGCCAATGTCATCAAAATGCCCCATGACACTTGTCATCACAATGCTCCATGGCCTTTGTCATCACAATGTTCCATGGCCCCTGTCATCACTGTGCTCCCTGATACCTTTCATCACAATTCTAGATGACCACTGTCATCACAATGCCCCATGACAGATGTCATCACAATTCGCCATGGTACTTGTCATCACAATGCTCCATGAACCGTGCCATCACAAGGTTCCAGGACACTTGTCATCACAATGATCCATGATCACTTTCATCACAATGCTCCATGAACCCTGACATCTCAATGCTCCATAGCCTTTGTATTCACAGTGCTCCATGGCCCCTGTAATCACAGTGCTCCATGACCCCTTTCATCACAATGCTCCAAGACCCCTGTCATCACAATGACCCATGACGCCTGCCATCACAAAGCTCCAAGGCCTCTCTTACCAAAAAGCTCCATGTCCATGGTCATCACAAAGATCTCTGCCCATATCATCACAATGCTCCTTTTCACCTTTAATCGCAATGCTCCATGCCCTTTCATCACAATGCTCTAGAATTCTTGTCATCACAATGTTCCTTGACCGTGTCATCACAATGCTCCATGACCCTTGTCATCACAAAGCCCCATGACCCCTGTCATCACAATGATCCATGACTCCTTTCCTCACAGTGCTCCAGTACCCTTTTCATCACAATGCTCCATGCCATTGTCAGCACAATGCTCCTTGGACCCTGGCATCAAAATGCTCCATCCCATTTTCATCACAATGCTCCAGATAGCCTATCATTACAATGCTCCATGTCCGTGTCATCACAATGCTCCATGCCGTTGTCATCACAATGCTCCATGGCCCCTGGAATCACAATGCTCCATGCCCTAGTCATCACAATGCTCCAGAACACTTGTCATCATAATACTCCATTCCCGTGTCATCCCATTGCTCAAAGACACTTGTCATCAAAATGTTCCTTGGCCTTTGTCATCACAGTGCTCCATGATACCTTTAATCAAAATTCTACATGAACACTGTCATCACAATGCAAGATGACCAATGTCATCACAATGCCCCATGACACGTGTCATCACAATTCGACTTGGCCCTTGTCATCTCAAGGCCGTATGAACCGTGTCATCACTAGGTTCCAGGACACTTGTCATCACAGTGATCCATGACCACTTTCATCACAATGCTCCATGAACTCTGTTTTCTCAATGCTCCATGGCCTTTGTATTCACAATGCTCCATTTTCCCGATAATCGCGTTGCTCCATGAACACTTTCATGACAATTCTCCTGGACCACTGTCACCATAATGCCCCATGACGTCTCTCATCACTGTGCTCCAAGGCCACTCTCATCAAAATGCTCCATGATCTGTGTCAGCACAATATTGCATGACACTTGTCATCACAATGCTCCATGATCCCTGTAATCACAATGATCCCTGCCAATGCCATGACACTGCTCCATGTCTCCTGTCATCACAATGCTCCATGCCCTTGTCATCATAATGCTCCAGGTCTGTTGTCATCACCATGATTCATGCCCGTGTCATCACAATGCTCCATGAATCTTGTCTTCACAATGCTCCATGACCACTGTCATCACAATTCTCCAAGGCCCCTCTCATCACAATGCTCCTCGACACTTGTCATCACATTGCTCCATAATACCTGTCATCACAGTGTTCCCTGCCCATGTCATCACAATGCTCCTTGTCCCCTATAATCACAATGCTCCATGCATGTTTCCTCACAATGCTCCAGAATTCTTGTCATCACAATGTTCCATGACCGTGGCATCACAATGCTCCTTGGCCCTTGTCATCACAATGCTCCAGAATTCTTGTCATCACAATGTTCCATGACCGTGGCATCACAATGCTACATGACCCTGGTCATCACATTTCTCCATGACCTTTGTCATCACAATGCTCTATGTCGCTTTTCATTACAATTCTCAATGACCACTTTAATCATAACGCTCGCTGACCATTTTCATCACATTTCTCTATTGTCATTACGATTCCCCATGGCCCCTTTCTTCACAATGCTCCATGATGCCTGTCATCACAAAGCTCCATGGCTTTTGTTTTCACAATGCTCCAGGACCAGTTTCATCACAATACTTCATCCCCCTTGTCATGACAGTGCACAATGAAACCTTTCATTACAATGCTCCATGACACTTGTCATCACAATGCTCCATGGCCTTTATAGTCACAATGCTCCCAGGCATTTTCATCACGATGTTCCATGAAAACTTTCATCACATTTCTCCATGACCATTGTCATCACAATAGTCCAGACCCGTGTCAACACAATGCTGCATAATCCCTTTCATCACAATTCTCCATGACTGCTGTCATCACAATAATCCAGGACAATTTTCATAACAATGCTTCATGCCCCCTGTCATCACAGTGCTCCATGACACCTTTCATCACAATGCCTAGATGATCAATGTCATCACAATGCCCCATGACACCTGTCGTCACAATTCGCTATGACCCTTGTCATCACAATACTCGATGAACCGTGTCATCACAGTGTTCCAGGACACATGTCATCACGATGATCCATGACGACTTTCATCACAATGCTCCAATACACCTGTCATCACAATGCTCCATGGCCCCTGTTATCATATTGCTCCATGATCTCTTTCATCACATTGCTCCATGACCACTGTCATCACCATGCCTCAGGATGCCTGTCATCTCAATGCTCCATGGCCCCTTTCATCACAATGCTCCATGAACCCAGTCATCACAATGTTCCCTGCCCTTTTCATCACAATGCTCCATGGGCCCTGTCATCACAATGCTCCATGCCCTTGTCATCAAAATGCTCCAGAACTCTTGTCATCATAATGCTCCATGCCAATGGCATCAAAATGCCCCATGACACTTGTCATCACAATGATCCATGGCGCCTGTCATCACAAGGCTCCATGCCAATGTCATCAAAATGCCCCATGACACTTGTCATCACAATGCTCCATGGCCTTTGTCATCACAATGTTCCATGGCCCCTGTCATCACAGTGCTCCATGATACCTTTCATCACAATTCTAGATGACCACTGTCATCACAATGCCCCATGACAGATGTCATCACAATTCGCCATGGTCCTTGACATCACAATGCTCCATGAACCGTGACATCACAAGGTTCCAGGACACTTGTCATCACAATGATCCATGATCACTTCCATCACAATGCTCCATGAACCCTGACATCTCAATGCTCCATAGCCTTTGTATTCACAGTGCTCCATGGCCCCTGTAATCACAGTGCTCCATGACAACATTCATCACAATGCTCCAAGACCACTGTCATCACAATGCCCCATGACGCCTGCCATCACAAATCTCCAAGGCCTCTCTTACCAAAAAGCTCCATGGCCCCTGGCATCACAAAGATCTCTGCCCATATCATCACAATGCTCCTTGTCACCTTTGATCACAATGCTCCATGACCTTTCATCACAATGCTCCAGAATTCTTGTCATCACAATGTTCCTTGACCGTGTCATCACAATGCTCCATGACCCTTGTCATCACAAAGCTCCAGAACTCTTGTCATCATTATACTCCATTCCCGTGTCATCCCATTGCTCAATGACACTTGTCATCAAAATGTTCCTTAGCCTTTGTCACCACAGTGCTCCATGATACCTTATTTCAAAATTCTACATGACCACTGTCATCACAATGCAAGATGACCAATGTCATCACAATGCCCCAGGACACGTGTCATCACATTTCGCCTTGGCCCTTGTCATCTCAAGGCTGTATGAACCGTGTCATAACTAGGTTCCAGGACACTTGTCATCACAGTGATCCATGACCACTTTCATCACAATGCTCCATGAACTCTGTTATCTCAATGTTCCATGGCCTTTGTATTCACAATGCTCCATTTTCCCGATAATCGCATTGCTCGATGAACAATTTCATGACAATGCTCCTGGACCACTGTCACCATAATGCCCCATGACGTCTCTCATCACTGTGCTCCAAGGCCACTCTCATCAAAATGCTCCATGATCTGTGTCAGCACAATATTGCATGACACTTGTCATCACAATGCTCCATTATCCCTGTAATCACAATGATCCCTGCCAATGTCACGACAATGCTCCATGTCTCCTGTCATCACAATGCTCCATGCCCTTGTCATCACAAAGCTCCAGGTCTGTTGTCATCACCATGCTTCATGCCCATGTCATCACAATGCTCCATGAATCTTGTCTTCACAATGCTCCATGGCCCACGTCATCCCAATGCTCCATGACCACTGTCATCACAATTCTCCAAGGCCCCTCTCATCACAATGCTCCACGACACTTGTCATCACATTGCTCCATAACACCTGTCATCACAGTGTTCCCTGCCCATGTCATCACAATGCTCCATGTCCCCTATAATCACAATGCTCCATGCATGTTTCCTCACAATGCTCCAGAATTCTTGTCATCACAATGTTCCATGACCGTGGCATCACAATGCTCCATGGCCCTTGTCATCACAATGCTCCAGAATTCTTGTCATCACAATGTTCCATGACCGTGTCATCACAATGCTACATGACCCTGGTCATCACAGTTCTCCATGGCCTTTGTCATCACAATGCTCTATGTCGCTTTTCATCACAATTCTCAATGACCAATTTACTCATAACGCTCGCTGACCATTTTCATCACATTTCTCTGTCATTACAATTCCCATGGCCCCTTTCTTCACAATGCTCCATGATGCCTGTCATCACAAAGCTCCATGGTTTTTGTTTTCACAATACTCCAGGACCAGTTTCATCACAATACTCTATCCCCCTTGTCATCACAGTGCACAATGAAACCTTTCATTACAATGCTCCATGACACTTGTCATCACAATGCTGCATGGCCTTGATCGTCACAATGCTCCCAGGCATTTTCATCACGATGTTCCAGAAAACTTTCATCACATTTCTCCATGACCATTGTCATCAAAATAGTCCATACCCTTGTCAACACAATGCTGCATAATCCCTGTCATCACAATTCTCCATGACTGCTGTCATCACAATAATCCAGGACAATTTTCATAACAATGCTTCATGCCCCCTGTCATCACAGTGCTCCATGACACCTTTCATCACAATTCCTAGATGATCAATGTCATCACAATGCCCCATGACACCTGTCGTCACAATTCGCTATGACCCTTGTCATCACAATACTCGATGAACCGTGTCATCACAGTGTTCCAGGACACATGTCATCACAATGATCCATGACGACTTTCTTCACAATGCTCCAATACACCTGTCATCACAATGCTCCATGGCCCCTGTTATCATATTGCTCCATGATCTCTTTCATCACAATGCTCCATGACCACTGTCATCACCATGCCTCAGGACGCCTGTCATCTCAATGCTCCATGGCCCCTTTCATCACAATGCTCCATGAACCCAGTCATCACAATGTTCCCTGCTCTTTTCATCACAATGCTCCATGGGTCCTGTCATCACAGTGCTCCATGCCATTGTAATCAAAATGCTACAGAACTCTTGTCATCATAATGCTCCATGCCAATGTCATCAAAATGCCCCATGACACTTGTCATCACAATGCTCCATGGCCTGTGTCATCACAATGTTCCATGGCCCCTGTCATCACAATGCTCCATGCCAATGTCATCAAAATGCCCCATGACACTTGTCATCACAATGTTCCATGGCCCCTGTCATCACAATGCTCCATGCCAATGTCATCAAAATGCCCCATGACACTTGTCATCACAATGCTCCATGGCGTTTGTCATCACAATGTTCCATGGCCCCTGTCATCACAGTGTTCCATGATACCTTTCATCACAATTCTAGATGACCACTGTCATCCCAATGCCCCATAACAGATGTCATCACAATTCGCCATGGTCCTTGTCATCACAATGCTCCATGAACCGTGACATCACAAGGTTCCTGGACACTTGTCATCACAATGATCCATGATCACGTTCAACACAATGCTCCATGAACCCTGACATCTCAATGCTCCATAGACTTTATATTCACAGTGCTCCCTGGCCCCTGTAATCACAGTGCTCAATGACCCATTTCATCACAATGCTCCAAGACCCCTGTCATCACAATGCCCCATGAGGCCTGCCATCACAAATCTCCAAGGCCTCTCTTACCAAAAAGCTCCATGACCACTGTCATCAAAAAGTTCTCTGCCCATATCATCACAATGCTCATTGTCACCTTTAATCAAAATGCTCCATGCCCTTTCATCACAATGCTGCAGAATTCTTGTCATCACAATGTTCCTTGACCGTGTCATCACAAAGCTCCATGACCCCTGTCATCACAATAATCCATGACTCCTTTCCTCACAGTGCTCCAGTACCCTTTTCATTACAATGCTCCATGCCATTGTCAGCACAATTCTCCTTGGACCCTGTCATCAAAATGCTCCATCCCCTTTTCATCACAATGCTCCAGATAGCCTATCATTACAATGCTCCATGTCCGTGTCATCACAATGCTCCATGCCGTTGTCATCACAATGCTCCATGGCCCCTGGAATCACCATGCTCCATGCCCTTGTCATCACAATGCTCCAGAACACTTGTCATCATAATACTCCATTCCCGTGCCATCCCATTGCTCAATGACACTTGTCATCAAAATGTTCCTTGGCCTTTGTCATCACAGTGCTCCATGATACCTTATTTCAAAATTCTACATGACCACTGTCATCACAATGCAAGATGACCAATGTCATCACAATGCCCCAGGACACGTGTCATCACATTTCGCCTTGGCCCTTGTCATCTCAAGGCTGTATGAACCGTGTCATCACTAGGTTCCAGGACACTTGTCATCACAGTGATCCATGACCACTTTCATCACAATGCTCCATGAACTCTGTTTTCTCAATGTTCCATGGCCTTTGTATTCACAATGCTCCATTTTCCCGATAATCGCGTTGCTCCATGAACACTTTCATCACAATGCTCCTGGACCACTGTCACCATAATGCCCCATGACGTCTCTCATCACTGTGCTCCAAGGCCACTCTCATCAAAATGCTCCATGATCTGTGTCAGCACAATATTGCATGACACTTGTCATCACAATGCTCCATGATCCCTGTAATCACAATGATCCCTGCAAAGTCATCACAATGCTCCATGTCTCCTGTCATCACAATGCTCCATGCCCTTGTCATCACAATGCTCCAGGTCTGTTGTCATCACCATGATTCATGCCCGTGTCATCACAATGCTCCATGAATCTTGTCTTCACAATGCTCCATGGCCCATGTCATCCCAATGCTCCATGACCACTGTCATCACAATTCTCCAAGGCCCCTCTCATCACAATGCTCCACGACACTTGTCATCACATTGCTCCATAACACCTGTCATCACAGTGTTCCCTTCCCATGTCATCACAATGCTCCATGTCCCCTATAATCACAATGCTCCATGCCTGTTTCCTCACAATGCTCCAGAATTCTTGTCATCACAATGTTCCATGACCGTGGCATCACAATGCTCCATGGCCCTTGTCATCACAATGCTCCAGAATTCTTGTCATCACAATGTTCCATGACCGTGTCATCACAATGCTACATGACCCTGGTCATCACAGTTCTCCATGACCTTTGTCATCACAATGCTCTATGTCGCTTTTCATCACAATTCTCAATGACCACTTTAATCATAACGCTCGCTGACCATTTTCATCACATTTCTCTGTCATTACAATTCCCCATGGCCCCTTTCTTCACAATGCTACATGATGCCTGTCATCACAAAGCTCCATGGCTTTTGTTTTCACAATGCTCCAGGACCAGTTTCATCACAATACTCCATCCCCCTTGTCATCACAGTGCACAATGAAACCTTTCATTACAATGCTCCATGACACTTGTCGTCACAATGCTCCATGGCCTTTATCGTCACAATGCTCCCAGGCATTATCATCACGATGTTCCATGAAAACTTTCATCACATTTCTCCATGACCATTGTCATCAAAATAGTCCATACCCTTGTCAACACAATGCTGCATAATCCCTGTCATCACAATTCTCCATGACTGCTGTCATCACAATAATCCAGGACAATTTTCATAACAATGCTTCATGCCCCCTGTCATCACAGTGCTCCATGACACCTTTCATCACAATTCCTAGATGATCAATGTCATCACAATGCCCCATGACACCTGTCGTCACAATTCGCTATGACCCTTGTCATCACAATACTCGATGAACCGTGTCATCACAGTGTTCCAGGACACATGTCATCACAATGATCCATGACGACTTTCTTCACAATGCTCCAATACACCTGTCATCACAATGCTCCATGGCCCCTGTTATCATATTGCTCCATGATCTCTTTCATCACAATGCTCCAGGACCACTGTCATCACCATGCCTCATGACGCCTGTCATCTCAATGCTCCATGGCCCCTTTCATCACAATGCTCCATGAACCCAGTCATCACAATGTTCCCTGCTCTTTTCATCACAATGCTCCATGGGTCCTGTCATCACAGTGCTCCATGCCCTTGTAATCAAAATGCTACAGAACTCTTGTCATCATAATGCTCCATGCCAATGTCATCAAAATGCCCCATGACACTTGTCATCACAATGCTCCATGGCCTGTGTCATCACAACGTTCCATGGCCCCTGTCATCACAATGCTCCATGCCAATGTCATCAAAATGCCCCATGACACTTGTCATCACAATGCTCCATGGCCTTTGTCATCACAATGTTCCATGGCCCCTGTCATCACTGTGCTCCATGATACCTTTCATCACAATTCTAGATGACCACTGTCATCACAATGCCCCATGACAGATGTCATCACAATTCGCCATGGTACTTGTCATCACAATGCTCCATGAACCGTGCCATCACAAGGTTCCAGGACACTTGTCATCACAATGATCCATGATCACTTTCATCACAATGCTCCATGAACCCTGACATCTCAATGCTCCATAGCCTTTGTATTCACAGTGCTCCATGGCCCCTGTAATCACAGTGCTCCATGACCCCTTTCATCACAATGCTCCAAGACCCCTGTCATCACAATGACCCATGACGCCGGCCATCACAAAGCTCCAAGGCCTCTCTTACCAAAAAGCTCCATGTCCACTGTCATCACAAAGATCTCTGCCCATATCATCACAATGCTCCTTTTCACCTTTAATCGCAATGCTCCATGCCCTTTCTTCACAATGCTCTAGAATTCTTGTCATCGCAATGTTCCTTGACCGTGTCATCACAATGCTCCATGACCCTTGTCATCACAAAGCTCCATGACCCCTGTCATCACAATGATCCATGACTCCTTTCCTCACAGTGCTCCAGTACCCTTTTCATCACAATGCTCCATGCCATTGTCAGCACAATGCTCCTTGGACCCTGGCATCAAAATGCTCCATCCCCTTTTCATCACAATGCTCCAGATAGCCTATCATTACAATGCTCCATGTCCATGTCATCACAATGCTCCATGCCGTTGTCATCACAATGCTCCATGGCCCCTGTAATCACAATGCTCCATGCCCTTGTCATCACAATGCTCCAGAACACTTGTCATCATAATACTCCATTCCCGTGTCATCCCATTGCTCAAAGACACTTGTCATCAAAATGTTCCTTGGCCTTTGTCATCACAGTGCTCCATGATACCTTATTTCAAAATTTTACATGACCACTGTCATCACAATGCAAGATGACCAATGTCATCACAATGCCCCAGGACACGTGTCATCACATTTTGCCTTGACCCTTGTCATCTCAAGGCTGTATGAACCATGTCATCACTAGGTTCCAGGACACTTGTCATCACAGTGATCCATGACCACTTTCATCACAATGCTCCATGAACTCTGTTATCTCAATGCTCCATGGCCTTTGTATTCACAATGCTCCATTTTCCCGATAATCGCGTTGCTCCATGAACACTTTCATCACAATGCTCCTGGACCACTGTCACCATAATGCCCCATGACGTCTCTCATCACTGTGCTCCAAGGCCACTCTCATCAAAATGCTCCATGATCTGTGTCAGCACAATATTGCATGACACTTGTCATCACAATGCTCCATGATCCCTGGAATCACAATGATCCCTGCCAATGTCATCACAATGCTCCATGTCTCCTGTCATCACAATGCTCCATGCCCTTGTCATCACAATGCTCCAGGTCTGTTGTCATCACCATGCTTCATGCCCGTGTCATCACAATGCTCCATGAATCTTGTCTTCACAATGCTCCATGGCCCATGTCATCCCAATGCTCCATGACCACTGTCATCACAATTCTCCAAGGCCCCTCTCATCACAATGCTCCACGACACTTGTCATCACATTCCTCCATAACACCTGTCATCACAGTGTTCCCTTCCCATGTCATCACAATGCTCCATGTCCCCTATAATCACAATGCTCCATGCATGTTTCCTCACAATGCTCCAGAATTCTTGTCATCACAATGTTCCATGACCGTGGCATCACAATGCTCCATGGCCCTTGTCATCACAATGCTCCAGAATTCTTGTCATCACAATGTTCCATGACCGTGTCATCACAATGCTACATGACCCTGGTCATCACAGTTCTCCATGACCTTTATCATCACAATGCTCTATGTCGCTTTTCATCACAATTCTCAATGACCACTTTAATCATAACGCTCGCTGACCATTTTCATCACATTTCTCTGTCATTACAATTCCCCATGGCCCCTTTCTTCACAATGCTCCATGATGCCTGTCATCACAAAGCTCCATGGCTTTTGTTTTCACAATGCTCCAGGACCACTTTCATCACAATACGCCATCCCCCTTGTCATCACAGTGCACAATGAAACCTTTCATTACAATGCCCCATGACACTTGCCATCACAATGCTGCATGGCCTTGATCGTCACAATGCTCCCAGGCATTATCATCACGATGTTCCATGAAAACTTTCATCACATTTCTCCATGACCATTGTCATCAAAATAGTCCATACCCTTGTCAACACAATGCTGCATAATCCCTGTCATCACAATTCTCCATGACTGCTGTCATCACAATAATCCAGGACAATTTTCATAACAATGCTTCATGCCCCCAGTCATCACAGTGCTCCATGACACCTTTCATCACAATTCCTACATGATCAATGTCATCACAATGCCCCATGACACCTGTCGTCACAATTCGCTATGACCCTTGTCATCACAATACTCGATGAACCGTGTCATCACAGTGTTCCAGGACACATGTCATCACAATGATCCATGACGACTTTCATCACAATGCTCCAATACACCTGTCATCACAATGCTCCATGGCCCCTGTTATCATATTGCTCCATGATCTCTTTCATCACAATGCTCCATGACCACTGTCATCACCATGCCTCATGACGCCTGTCATCTCAATGCTCCATGGCCCCTTTCATCACAATGCTCCATGAACCCAGTCATCACAATGTTCCCTGCCCTTTTCATCACAATGCTCCATGGGCCCTGTCATCACAATGCTCCATGCCCTTGTCATCAAAATGCTCCAGAACTCTTGTCATCATAATGCTCCATGCCAATGGCATCAAAATGCCCCATGACACTTGTCATCACAATGCTCCATGGCCTGTGTCATCACAATGTTCCATGGCCCCTGTCATCACAATGCTCCATGCCAATGTCATCAAAATGCCCCATGACACTTGTCATCACAATGCTCCATGGCCTTTGTCATCACAATGTTCCATGGCCCCTGTCATCACTGTGCTCCATGATACCTTTCATCACAATTCTAGATGACCACTGTCATCACAATTCCCCATGACAGATGTCATCACAATTCGCCATGGTACTTGTCATCACAATGCTCCATGAACCGTGCCATCACAAGGTTCCAGGACACTTGTCATCACAATGATCCATGATCACTTTCATCACAATGCTCCATGAACCCTGACATCTCAATGCTCCATAGCCTTTGTATTCACAGTGCTCCATGGCCCCTGTAATCACAGTGCTCCATGACCCCTTTCATCACAATGCTCCAAGACCCCTGTCATCACAATGACCCATGACGCCTGCCATCACAAAGCTCCAAGGCCTCTCTTACCAAAAAGCTCCATGTCCACTGTCATCACAAAAATCTCTGCCCATATCATCACAATGCTCCTTTTCACCTTTAATCGCAATGCTCCAGGCCCTTTCATCACAATGCTCTAGAATTCTTGTCATCGCAATGTTCCTTGACCGTGTCATCACAATGCTCCATGACCCTTGTCATCACAAAGCTCCATGAGCCCTGTCATCACAATGATCCATGACTCCTTTCCTCACAGTGCTCCAGTACCCTTTTCATCACAATGCTCCATGCCATTGTCAGCACAATGCTCCTTGGACCCTGGCATCAAAATGCTCCATCCCCTTTTCATCACAATGCTCCAGATAGCCTATCATTACAATGCTCCATGTCCGTGTCATCACAATGCTCCATGCCGTTGTCATCACAATGCTCCATGGCCCCTGGAATCACAATGCTCCATGCCCTTGTCATCACAATGCTCCAGAACACTTGTCATCATAATACTCCATTCCCGTGTCATCCCATTGCTCAAAGACACTTGTCATCAAAATGTTCCTTGGCCTTTGCCATCACAGTGCTCCATGATACCTTTAATCAAAATTCTACATGAACACTGTCATCACAATGCAAGATGACCAATGTCATCACAATGCCCCATGACACGTGTCATCACAATTCGACTTGGCCCTTGTCATCTCAAGGCGGTATGAACCGTGTCATCACTAGGTTCCAGGACACTTGTCATCACAGTGATCCATGACCACTTTCATTACAATGCTCCATGAACTCTGTTTTCTCAATGCTCCATGGCCTTTGTATTCACAATGCTCCATTTTCCCGATAATCGCGTTGCTCCATGAACACTTTCATCACAATGCTCCTTGACCACTGTCACCATAATGACCCATGACATCTCTCATCACTGTGCTCCAAGGCCACTCTCATCAAAATGCTCCATGATCTGTGTCACCATAATATTGCATGACACTTGTCATCACAATGCTCCATGTCTCCTGTCATCACAATGCTCCATGCGTTTGTCATCACATTGCTCCAGGTCTGTTGTCATCACCATGCTTCATGCCCGTGTCATCACAATGCTCCATGAATCTTGTCTTCACAATGCTCCATGACCACTGTCATCACAATTCTCCAAGGCCCCTCTCATCACAATGCTCCTCGACACTTGTCATCACATTGCTCCATAACACCTCTCATCACAGTGTTCCCTGCCCATGTCATCACAATGCTCCTTGTCCCCTATAATCACAATGTTCCATGCCTGTTTCCTCACAATGCTCCAGAATTCTTGTCATCACAATGTTCCAAGACCGTGGCATCACAATGCTCCATGGCCCTTGTCATCACAATGCTCCAGAATGCTTGTCATCACAATGTTCCATGACCGTGGCATCACAATGCTACATGACCCTGGTCATCACATTTCTCCATGAACTTTCTCATCACAATGCTCTATGTCGCTTTTCATCACAATTCTCAATGACCTCTTTAATCATAACGCTCGCTGACCATTTTCATCACATTTCTCTATTGTCATTACAATTCCCCATGGCCCCTTTCTTCACAATGCTCCATGATGCCTGTCATCACAAAGCTCCATGGCTTTTGTTTTCACAATGCTCCAGGACCAGTTTCATCACAATACTTCATCCCCCTTGTCATCACAGTGCACAACGAAACCTTTCATTACAATGCTCCATGACACTTGTCATCACAATGCTCCATGGCCTTTATAGTCACAATGCTGCCAGGCATTTTCATCACGATGTTCCATGAAAACTTTCATCACATTTCTCCATGACCATTGTCATCACAATAGTCCATACCCTTGTCAACACAATGCTGCATAATCCCTTTCATCACAATTCTCCATGACTGCTGTCATCACAATAATCCAGGACAATTTTCATAACAATGCTTCATGCCCCCAGTCATCACAGTGCTCCATGACACCTTTCATCACAATTCCTAGATGATCAATGTCATCACAATGCCCCATGACACCTGTCGTCACAATTCGCTATGACCCTTGTCATCACAATACTCGATGAACCGTGTCATCACAGTGTTCCAGGACACATGTCATCACAATGATCCATGACGACTTTCATCACAATGCTCCAATACACCTGTCATCACAATGCTCCATGGCCCCTGTTATCATATTGCTCCATGATCTCTTTCATCACAATGCTCCATGACCACTGTCATCACCATGCCTCAGGACGCCTGTCATCTCAATGCTCCATGGCCCCGTTCATCACAATGCTCCATGAACCCAGTCATCACAATGTTCCCTGCCCTTTTCATCACAATGCTCCATGGGCCCTGTCATCACAATGCTCCATGCCCTTGTAATCAAAATGCTCCAGAACTCTTGTCATCATAATGCTCCATGCCAATGGCATCAAAATGCCCCATGACACTTGTCATCACAATGTTCCATGGCCCCTGTCATCACAATGCTCCATGCCAATGTCATCAAAATGCCCCATGACACTTGTCATCACAATGCTCCATGGCCTTTGTCATCACAATGTTCCATGGCCCCTGTCATCACTGTGCTCCATGATACCTTTCATCACAATTCTAGATGACCACTGTCATCACAATGCCCCATGACAGATGTCATCACAATTCGCCATGGTCCTTGACATCACAATGCTCCATGAACCGTGACATCACAAGGTTCCAGGACACTTGTCATCACAATGATCCATGATCACTTCCATCACAATGCTCCATGAACCCTGACATCTCAATGCTCCATAGCCTTTGTATTCACAGTGCTCCATGGCCCCTGTAATCACAGTGCTCCATGACAACATTCATCACAATGCTCCAAGACCACTGTCATCACAATGCCCCATGACGCCTGCCATCACAAATCTCCAAGGCCTCTCTTACCAAAAAGCTCCATGTCCCCTGGCATCACAAAGATCTCTGCCCATATCATCACAATGCTCCTTGTCACCTTTGATCACAATGCTCCATGCCCTTTCATCACAATGCTCCAGAATTCTTGTCATCACAATGTTCCTTGACCGTGTCATCACAATGCTCCATGACCCTTGTCATCACAAAGCTCCATGACCCCTGTCATCACAATGATCCATGACTGCTTTCCTCACAGTGCTCCAGTACCCTTTTCATCACAATGCTCCATGCCATTGTCAGCACAATTCTCCTTGGACCCTGTCATCAAAATGCTCCATCCCCTTTTCATCACAATGCTCCAGATAGCCTATCATTACAATGCTCCATGTCCGTGTCATCACAATGCTCCGTGCCGTTGTCATCACAATGCTCCATGGCCCCTGTAATCACCATGCTCCATGCCCTTGTCATCACAATGCTCCAGAACACTTGTCATCATAATACTCCATTCCCGTGTCATCCCATTGCTCAATGACACTTGTCATCAAAATGTTCCTTGACCTTTGTCATCACAGTGCTCCATGATACCTTATTTCAAAATTTTACATGACCACTGTCATCACAATGCAAGATGACCAATGTCATCACAATGCACCAGGACACGTGTCATCACATTTCGCCTTGACCCTTGTCATCTCAAGGCTGTATGAACCATGTCATCACTAGGTTCCAGGACACTTGTCATCACAGTGATCCATGACCACTTTCATCACAATGCTCCATGAACTCTGTTATCTCAATGCTCCATGGCCTTTGTATTCACAATGCTCCATTTTCCCGATAATCGCGTTGCTCCATGAACACTTTCATCACAATGCTCCATGACCACTGTCATCACCATGCCTCAGGACGCCTGTCATCTCAATGCTCCATGGCCCCGTTCATCACAATGCTCCATGAACCCAGTCATCACAATGTTCCCTGCCCTTTTCATCACAATGCTCCATGGGCCCTGTCATCACAATGCTCCATGCCCTTGTAATCAAAATGCTCCAGAACTCTTGTCATCATAATGCTCCATGCCAATGGCATCAAAATGCCCCATGACACTTGTCATCACAATGTTCCATGGCCCCTGTCATCACAATGCTCCATGCCAATGTCATCAAAATGCCCCATGACACTTGTCATCACAATGCTCCATGGCCTTTGTCATCACAATGTTCCATGGCCCCTGTCATCACTGTGCTCCATGATACCTTTCATCACAATTCTAGATGACCACTGTCATCACAATGCCCCATGACAGATGTCATCACAATTCGCCATGGTCCTTGACATCACAATGCTCCATGAACCGTGACATCACAAGGTTCCAGGACACTTGTCATCACAATGATCCATGATCACTTCCATCACAATGCTCCATGAACCCTGACATCTCAATGCTCCATAGCCTTTGTATTCACAGTGCTCCATGGCCCCTGTAATCACAGTGCTCCATGACAACATTCATCACAATGCTCCAAGACCACTGTCATCACAATGCCCCATGACGCCTGCCATCACAAATCTCCAAGGCCTCTCTTACCAAAAAGCTCCATGTCCCCTGGCATCACAAAGATCTCTGCCCATATCATCACAATGCTCCTTGTCACCTTTGATCACAATGCTCCATGCCCTTTCATCACAATGCTCCAGAATTCTTGTCATCACAATGTTCCTTGACCGTGTCATCACAATGCTCCATGACCCTTGTCATCACAAAGCTCCATGACCCCTGTCATCACAATGATCCATGACTGCTTTCCTCACAGTGCTCCAGTACCCTTTTCATCACAATGCTCCATGCCATTGTCAGCACAATTCTCCTTGGACCCTGTCATCAAAATGCTCCATCCCCTTTTCATCACAATGCTCCAGATAGCCTATCATTACAATGCTCCATGTCCGTGTCATCACAATGCTCCATGCCGTTGTCATCACAATGCTCCATGGCCCCTGTAATCACCATGCTCCATGCCCTTGTCATCACAATGCTCCAGAACACTTGTCATCATAATACTCCATTCCCGTGTCATCCCATTGCTCAATGACACTTGTCATCAAAATGTTCCTTGACCTTTGTCATCACAGTGCTCCATGATACCTTATTTCAAAATTTTACATGACCACTGTCATCACAATGCAAGATGACCAATGTCATCACAATGCACCAGGACACGTGTCATCACATTTCGCCTTGACCCTTGTCATCTCAAGGCTGTATGAACCATGTCATCACTAGGTTCCAGGACACTTGTCATCACAGTGATCCATGAGCACTTTCATCACAATGCTCCATGAACTCTGTTATCTCAATGCTCCATGGCCTTTGTATTCACAATGCTCCATTTTCCCGATAATCGCGTTGCTCCATGAACACTTTCATCACAATGCTCCCGGACCACTGTCACCATAATGCCCCATGACGTCTCTCATCACTGTGCTCCAAGGCCACTCTCATCAAAATGCTCCATGATCTGTGTCAGCACAATATTGCATGACACTTGTCATCACAATGCTCCATGATCCCTGTAATCACAATGATCCCTGCCAATGTCATCACAATGCTCCATGTCTCCTGTCATCACAATGCTCCATGCCCTTGTCATCACAATGCTCCAGGTCTGTTGTCATCACCATGCTTCATGCCCGTGTCATCACAATACTCCATGAATCTTGTCTTCACAATGCTCCATGGCCCATGTCATCCCAATGCTCCATGACCACTGTCATCACAATTCTCCAAGGCCCCTCTCATCACAATGCTCCACGACACTTGTCATCACATTGCTCCATAACACCTGTCATCACAGTGTTCCCTTCCCATGTCATCACAATGCTCCATGTCCCCTATAATCACAATGCTCCATGCATGTTTCCTCACAATGCTCCAGAATTCTTGTCATCACAATGTTCCATGACCGTGGCATCACAATGCTCCATGGCCCTTGTCATCACAATGCTCCAGAATTCTTGTCATCACAATGTTCCATGACCGCGTCATCACAATGCTACATGACCCTGGTCATCACAGTTCTCCATGGCCTTTATCATCACAATGCTCTATGTCGCTTTTCATCACAATTCTCAATGACCACTTTAATCATAACGCTCGCTGACCATTTTCATCACATTTCTCTGTCATTACAATTCCCCATGGCCCCTTTCTTCAGAATGCTCCATGATGCCTGTCATCACAAAGCTCCATGGCTTTTGTTTTCACAATGCTCCAGGACCAGTTTCAACACAATACTCCATCCCCCTTTTCATCACAGTGCACAATGAAACCTTTCATTACAATGTTCCATGACACTTGCCATCACAATGCTGCATGGCCTTGATCGTCACAATGCTGCCAGGCATTTTCATCACGATGTTCCATGAAAACTTTCATCACATTTCTCCATGACCATTGTCATCAAAATAGTCCATACCCTTGTCAACACAATGCTGCATAATCCCTGTCATCACAATTCTCCATGACTGCTGTCATCACAATAATCCAGGACAATTTTCATAACAATGCTTCATGCCCCCTGTCATCACAGTGCTCCATGACACCTTTCATCACAATTCCTAGATGATCAATGTCATCACAATGCCCCATGACACCTGTCGTCAAAATTCGCTATGACCCTTGTCATCACAATACTCGATGAACCGTGTCATCACAGTGTTCCAGGACACATGTCATCACAATGATCCATTACGACTTTCTTCACAATGCTCCAATACACCTGTCATCACAATGCTCCATGGCCCCTGTTATCATATTGCTCCATGATCTCTTTCATCACAATGCTCCATGACCACTGTCATCACCATGCCTCAGGATGCCTGTCATCTCAATGCTCCATGGCCCCTTTCATCACAATGCTCCATGAACCCAGTCATCACAATGTTCCCTGCTCTTTTCATCACAATGCTCCATGGGTCCTGTCATCACAGTGCTCCATGCCCTTGTAATCAAAATGGTACAGAACTCTTGAAATCATAATGCTCCATGCCAATGTCATCAAAATGCCCCATGACACTTGTCATCACAATGCTCCATGGCCTGTGTCATCACAATGTTCCATGGCCCCTGTCATCACAATGCTCCATGCCAATGTCATCAAAATGCCCCATGACACTTGTCATCACAATGCTCCATGGCGTTTGTCATCACAATGTTCCATGGCCCCTGTCATCACTGTGCTCCATGATACCTTTCATCACAATTCTAGATGACCACTGTCATCACAATGCCCCATGACAGATGTCATCACAATTCGCCATGGTACTTGTCATCACAATGCTCCATGAACCGTGCCATCAGAAGGTTCCAGGACACTTGTCATCACAATGATCCATGATCACTTTCATCACAATGCTCCATGAACCCTGACATCTCAATGCTCCATAGCCTTTGTATTCACAGTGCTCCATGGCCCCTGTAATCACAGTGCTCCATGACCCCTTTCATCACAATGCTCCAAGACCCCTGTCATCACAATGACCCATGACGCCTTCCATCACAAAGCTCCAAGGCCTCTCTTACCAAAAAGCTCCATGTCCACTGTCATCACAAAGCTCTCTGCCCATATCATCACAATGCTCCTTTTCACCTTTAATCGCAATGCTCCATGCCCTTTCATCACAATGCTCTAGAATTCTTGTCATCGCAATGTTCCTTGACCGTGTCAGCACAATGCTCCATGACCCTTGTCATCACAAAGCTCCATGCGCCCTGTCATCACAATGATCCATGACTCCTTTCCTCACAGTGCTCCAGTACCCTTTCATCACAATGCTCCATGCCATTGTCAGCACAATTCTCCTTGGACCCTGGCATCAAAATGCTCCATCCCCTTTTCATCACAATGCTCCAGATAGCCTATCATTACAATGCTCCATGTCCGTGTCATCACAATGCTCCATGCCGTTGTCATCACAATGCTCCATGGCCCCTGGAATCACAATGCTCCATGCCCTAGTCATCACAATGCTCCAGAACACTTGTCATCATAATACTCCATTCCCGTGTCATCCCATTGCTCAAAGACACTTGTCATCAAAATGTTCCTTGGCCTTTGTCATCACAGTGCTCCATGATACCTTTAATCAAAATTCTACATGAACACTGTCATCACAATGCAAGATGACCAATGTCATCACAATGCCCCATGACACGTGTCATCACAATTCGACTTGGCCCTTGTCATCTCAAGGCGGTATGAACCGTGTCATCACTAGGTTTCAGGACACTTGTCATCACAGTGATCCATGACCACTTTCATTACAATGCTCCACGAACTCTGTTTTCTCAATGCTCCATGGCCTTTGTATTCACAATGCTCCATTTTCCCGATAATCGCGTTGCTCCATGAACACTTTCATGAAAATGCTCTTTGACCACTGTCACCATAATGCCCCATGACGTCTCTCATCACTGTGCTCCAAGGCCACTCTCATCAAAATGCTCCATGATCTGTGTCAGCACAATATTGCATGACACTTGTCATCACAATGCTCCATGATCCCTGTAATCACAATGATCCCTGCCAATGTCATGACACTGCTCCATGTCTCCTGTCATCACAATGCTCCATGCCCTTGTCATCACAATGCTCCAGGTCTGTTGTCATCACCATGATTCATGCCCGTGTCATCACAATGCTCCATGAATCTTGTCTTCACAATGCTCCATGACCACTGTCATCACAATTCTCCAAGGCCCCTCTCATCACAATGCTCCTCGACACTTTTCATCACATTGCTCCATAACACCTGTCATCACAGTGTTCCCTGCCCATGTCATCACAATGCTCCTGGTCCCCTATAATCACAATGCTCCATGCATGTTTCCTCACAATGCTCCAGAATTCTTGTCATCACAATGTTCCATGACCGTGGCATCACAATGCTCCATGGCCCTTGTCATCACAATGCTCCAGAATTCTTGTCATCACAATGTTCCATGACCGTGGCATCACAATGCTACATGACCCTGGTCATCACATTTCTCCATGACCTTTGTCATCACAATGCTCTATGTCGCTTTTCATCACAATTCTCAATGACCACTTTAATCATAACGCTCACTGACCATTTTCATCACATTTCTCTATTGTCATTATGATTCCCCATGGCCCCTTTCTTCACAATGCTCCATGATGCCTGTCATCACAAAGCTCCATGGCTTTTGTTTTCACAATGCTCCAGGACCAGTTTCATCACAATACTCCATCCCCCTTGTCATCACAGTGCACAATGAAACCTTTCATTACAATGCTCCATGACACTTGTCATCACAATGCTCCATGGCCTTTATAGTCACAATGCTCCCAGGCATTTTCATCACGATGTTCCATGAAAACTTTCATCACATTTCTCCATGACCATTGTCATCACAATAGTCCATACCCTTGTCAACACAATGCTGCATAATCCCTGTCATCACAATTCTCCATGACTGCTGTCATCACAATACTCCAGGACAATTTTCATAACAATGCTTCATGCCCCCAGTCATCACAGTGCTCCATGACACCTTTCATCACAATGCCTAGATGATCAATGTCATCACAATGCCCCATGACACCTGTCGTCACAATTCGCTATGACCCTTGTCATCACAATACTCGATGAACCGTGTCATCACAGTGTTCCAGGACACATGTCATCACGATGATCCATGACGACTTTCATCACAATGCTCCAATACACCTGTCATCACAATGCTCCATGGCCCCTGTTATCATATTGCTCCATGATCTCTTTCATCACAATGCTCCATGACCACTGTCATCACCATGCCTCATGACGCCTGTCATCTCAATGCTCCATGGCCCCTTTCATCACAATGCTCCATGAACCCAGTCATCACAATGTTTCCTGCCCTTTTCATCACAATGCTCCATGGGCCCTGTCATCACAATGCTCCATGCCCTTGTCATCAAAATGTTCCAGAACTCTTGTCATCATAATGCTCCATGCCAATGGCATCAAAATGCCCCATGACACTTGTCATCACAATGTTCCTTGGCCCCTGTCATCACAATGCTCCATGCCAATGTCATCAAAATGCCCCATGACACTTGTCATCACAAGGCTCCATGGCCTTTGTCATCACAATGTTCCATGGCCCCTGTCATCACTGTGCTCCATGATACCTTTCATCACAATTCTAGATGACAACTGTCATCACAATGCCCCATGACAGATGTCATCACAATTCGCCATGGTCCTTGACATCACAATGCTCCATGAACCGTGACATCACAAGGTTCCAGGACACTTGTCATCACAATGATCCATGATCACTTCCATCACAATGCTCCATGAACCCTGACATCTCAATGCTCCATAGCCTTTGTATTCACAGTGCTCCATGGCCCCTGTAATCACAGTGCTCCATGACAACATTCATCACAATGCTCCAAGACCACTGTCATCACAATGCCCCATGACGCCTGCCATCACAAATCTCCAAGTCCTCTCTTACCAAAAAGCTCCATGTCCCCTGGCATCACAAAGATCTCTACCCATATCATCACAATGCTCCTTGTCACCTTTGATCACAATGCTCCATGCCCTTTCATCACAATGCTCCAGAATTCTTGTCATCACAATGTTCCTTGACCGTGTCATCACAATGCTCCATGACCCTTGTCATCACAAAGCTCCATGACCCCTGTCATCACAATGATCCATGACTGCTTTCCTCACAGTGCTCCAGTACCCTTTTCATCACAATGCTCCATGCCATTGTCAGCACAGTTCTCCTTGGACCCTGTCATCAAAATGCTCCATCCCCTTTTCATCACAATGCTCTAGATAGCCTATCATTACAATGCTCCATGTCCGTCTCATCACAATGCTCCATGCCGTTGTCATCACAATGCTCCATGCCGTTGTCATCACAATGCTCCATGGCCCCTTTAATCACCATGCTCCATGCACTTGTTATCACAATGCTCCAGAACACTTGTCATCATAATACTCCATTCCCATGTCATCCCATTGCTCAATGACACTTGTCATCAAAATGTTCCTTGACCTTTGTCATCACAGTGCTCCATGATACCTTATTTCAAAATTCTACATGACCACTGTCATCACAATGCAAGATGACCAATGTCATCACAATGCCCCAGGACACGTGTCATCACATTTCGCCTTGACCCTTGTCATCTCAAGGCTGTATGAACCATGTCATCACTAGGTTCCAGGACACTTGTCATCACAGTGATCCATGACCACTTTCATCACAATGCTCCATGAACTCTGTTATCTCAATGCTCCATGGCCTTTGTATTCACAATGCTCCATTTTCCCGATAATCGCGTTGCTCCATGAACAATTTCATGACAATGCTCCTGGACCACTGTCACCATAATGCCCCATGACGTCTCTCATCACTGTGCTCCAAGGCCACTCTCATCAAAATGCTCCATGATCTGTGTCAGCACAATATTGCATGACACTTGTCATCACAATGCTCCATGATCCCTGTAATCACAATGATCCCTGCCAATGTCATCACAATGCTCCATGTCTCCTGTCATCACAATGCTCCATGCCCTTGTCATCACAATGCTCCAGGTCTGTTGTCATCACCATGCTTCATGCCCGTGTCATCACAATGCTCCATGAATCTTGTCTTCGCAATGCTCCATGGCCCACGTCATCCCAATGCTCCATGACCACTGTCATCACAATTCTCCAAGGCCCCTCTCATCACAATGCTCCACGACACTTGTCATCACATTGCTCCATAACACGTGTCATCACAGTGTTCCCTTCCCATGTCATCACAATGCTCCATGTCCCCTATAATCACAATGCTCCATGCCTGTTTCCTCACAATGCTCCAGAATTCTTGTCATCACAATGTTCCATGACCGTGGCATCACAATGCTCCATGGCCCTTGTCATCACAATTCTCCAGAATTCTTGTCATCACAATGTTCCATGACCGTGTCATCACAATGCTACATGACCCTGGTCATCACATTTCTCCATGGCCTTTGTCATCACAATGCTCTATGTCGCTTTTCATCACAATTCTCAATGACCACTTTAATCATAACGCTCGCTGACCATTTTCATCACATTTCTCTGTCATTACAATTCCCCATGGCCCCTTTCTTCACAATGCTCCATGATGCCTGTCATCACAAAGCTCCATGGCTTTTCTTTTCACAATGCTCCAGGACCAGTTTCATCACAATACTCCATCCCCCTTGTCATCACAGTGCACAATGAAACCTTTCATTACAATGCTCCATGACACTTGTCATCACAATGCTCCATGGCCTTGATCGTCACAATGCTCCCAGGCATTTTCATCACGATGTTCCATGAAAACTTTCATCACATTTCTCCATTACCATTGTCATCAAAATAGTCCATACCCTTGTCAACACAATGCTGCATAATCCCTGTCATCACAATTCTCCATGACTGCTGTCATCACAATAATCCAGGACAATTTTCATAACAATGCTTCATGCCCCCTGTCATCACAGTGCTCCATGACACCTTTCATTACAATTCATAGATGATCAATGTCATCACAATGCCCCATGACACCTGTCGTCAAAATTCGCTATGACCCTTGTCATCACAATACTCGATGAACCGTGTCATCACAGTGTTCCAGGACACATGTCATCACAATGATCCATTACGACTTTCTTCACAATGCTCCAATACACCTGTCATCACAATGCTCCATGGCCCCTGTTATCATATTGCTCCATGATCTCTTTCATCACAATGCTCCATGACCACTGTCATCACCATGCCTCAGGATGCCTGTCATCTCAATGCTCCATGGCCCCTTTCATCACAATGCTCCATGAACCCAGTCATCACAATGTTCCCTGCTCTTTTCATCACAATGCTCCATGGGTCCTGTCATCACAGTGCTCCATGCCCTTGTAATCAAAATGGTACAGAACTCTTGTCATCATAATGCTCCATGCCAATGTCATCAAAATGCCCCATGACACTTGTCATCACAATGCTCCATGGCCTGTGTCATCACAATGTTCCATGGCCCCTGTCATCACAATGCTCCATGCCAATGTCATCAAAATGCCCCATGACACTTGTCATCACAATGCTCCATGGCCTTTGTCATCACAATGTTACATGGCCCCTGTCATCACTGTGCTCCATGATACCTTTCATCACAATTCTAGATGACCACTGTCATCACAATGTCCCATGACAGATGTCATCACAATTCGCCATGGTACTTGTCATCACAATGCTCCATGAACCATGCCATCACAAGGTTCCAGGACACTTGTCATCACAATGATCCATGATCACTTTCATCACAATGCTCCATGAAACCTGACATCTCAATGCTCCATAGCCTTTGTATTCACAGTGCTCCATGGCCCCTGTAATCACAGTGCTCCATGACCCCTGTCATCACAATGACCCATGACGCCTGCCATCACAAATCTCCAAGGCCTCTCTTACCAAAAAGCTCCATGTCCACTGTCATCACAAAGATCTCTGCCCATATCATCACAATGCTCCTTTTCACCTTTAATCGCAATGCTCCATGCCCTTTCATCACAATGCTCTAGAATTCTTGTCATCGCAATGTTCCTTGACCGTGTCATCACAATGCTCCATGACCCTTGTCATCACAAAGCTCCATGAGCCCTGTCATCACAATGATCCATGACTCCTTTCCTCACAGTGCTCCAGTACCCTTTTCATCACAATGCTCCATGCCATTGTCAGCACAATGCTCCTTGGACCCTGGCATCAAAATGCTCCATCCCCATTTCATCACAATGCTCCAGATAGCCTATCATTACAATGCTCCATGTCCGTGTCATCACAATGCTCCATGCCGTTGTCATCACAATGCTCCATGGCCCCTGGAATCACAATGCTCCATGCCCTTGTCATCACAATGATCCAGAACACTTGTCATCATAATACTCCATTCCCGTGTCATCCCATTGCTCAATGACACTTGTCATCAAAATGTTCCTTGGCCTTTGTCATCACAGTGCTCCATGATACCTTTAATCAAAATTCTACATGAACACTGTCATCACAATGCAAGATGACCAATGTCATCACAATGCCCCATGACACGTGTCATCACAATTCGACTTGGCCCTTGTCATCTCAAGGCGGTATGAACCGTGTCATCACTAGGTTCCAGGACACTTGTCATCACAGTGATCTATGACCACTTTCATTACAATGCTCCATGAACTCTGTTTTCTCAATGCTCCATGGCCTTTGTATTCACAATGCTCCATTTTCCCGATAATCGCGTTGCTCCATGAACACTTTCATCACAATGCTCCTTGACCACTGTCACCATAATGACACATGACGTCTCTCATCACTGTGCTCCAAGGCCACTCTCATCAAAATGCTCCATGATCTGTGTCAGCATAATATTGCATGACACTTGTCATCACAATGCTCCATGTCTCCTGTCATCACAATGCTCCATGCGTTTGTCATCACATTGCTCCAGGTCTGTTGTCATCACCATGCTTAATGCCCGTGTCATCACAATGCTCCATGAATCTTGTCTTCACAATGCTCCATGACCACTGTCATCACAATTCTCCAAGGCCCCTCTCATCACAATGCTCCTCGACACTTGTCATCACATTGCTCCATAACACCTGTCATCACAGTGTTCCCTGCCCATGTCATCACAATGCTCCTTGTCCCCTATAATCACAATGCTCCATGCATGTTTCCTCACAATGCTCCTTGTCCCCTATAATCACAATGCTCCATGCATGTTTCCTCACAATGCTCCAGAATTCGTGTCATCACAATGTTCCATGACCGTGGCATCACAATGCTCCATGGCCCTTGTCATCACAATGCTCCAGAATTCTTGTCATCACAATGTTCCATGACCGTGTCATCACAATGCTACATGACCCTGGTCATCACAGTTCTACATGGCCTTTGTCATCACAATGCTCTATGTCGCTTTTCATCACAATTCTCAATGACCACTTTAATCATAACGCTCGCTGACCATTTTCATCACATTTCTCTATTGTCATTACAATTCCCCATGGCCCCTTTCTTCACAATGCTCCATGATGCCTGTCATCACAAAGCTCCATGACTTTTGTTTTCACAATGCTCCAGGAGCAGTTTCATCACAATACTCCATCCCCCTTGTCATCACAGTGCACAATGAAACCTTTCATTACAATGCTCCATGACACTTGTCATCACAATGCTCCATGGCCTTTATAGTCACAATGCTCCCAGGCATTTTCATCACGATGTTCCATGAAAACTTTCATCACATTTCTCCATGACCATTGTCATCACAATAGTCCATACCCTTGTCAACACAATGCTGCATAATCCCTTTCATCACAATTCTCCATGACTGCTGTCATCACAATAATCCAGGACAATTTCATAACAATGCTTCATGCCCCCAGTCATCACAGTGCTCCATGACACCTTTCATCACAATGCCTAGATGATCAATGTCATCACAATGCCCCATGACACCTGTCGTCACAATTCGCTATGACCCTTGTCATCACAATACTCGATGAACCGTGTCATCACAGTGTTCCAGGACACATGTCATCACGATGATCCATGACGACTTTCATCACAATGCTCCAATACACCTGTCATCACAATGCTCCATGGCCCCTGTTATCATATTGCTCCATGATCTCTTTCATCACAATGCTCCATGACCACTGTCATCACCATGCCTCAGGACGCCTGTCATCTCAATGCTCCATGGCCCCTTTCATCACAATGCTCCATGAACCCAGTCATCACAATGTTCCCTGCCCTTTTCATCACAATGCTCCATGGGCCCTGTCATCACAATGCTCCATGCCCTTGTCATCAAAATGCTCCAGAACTCTTGTCATCATAATGCTCCATGCCAATGTCATCAAAATGCCCCATGACACTTGTCATCACAATGATCCATGGCGCCTGTCATCACAATGCTCCATGCCAATGTCATCAAAATGCCCCATGACACTTGTCATCACAATGCTCCATGGCCCTTGTCATCACAATGTTCCATGGCCCCTGTCATCACAGTGCTCCATGATACCATTCATCACAATTCTAGATGACCACTGTCATCACAATGCCCCATGACAGATGTCATCACAATTCGCCATGGTTCTTGACATCACAATGCTCCATGAACCGTGACATCACAAGGTTCCAGGACACTTGTCATCACAATGATCCATGATCACTTCCATCACAATGCTCCATGAACCCTGACATCTCAATGCTCCATAGCCTTTGTATTCACAGTGCTCCATGGCCCCTGTAATCACAGTGCTCCATGACAACATTCATCACAATGCTCCAAGACCACTGTCATCACAATGCCTCATGACGCCTGCCATCACAAATCTCCAAGGCCTCTCTTACCAAAAAGCTCCATGTCCCCTGGCATCACAAACATCTCTGCCCATATCATCACAATGCTCCTTGTCACCTTTGATCACAATGCTCCATGCCCTTTCATCACAATGCTCCAGAGTTCTTGTCATCACAATGTTCCTTGACCGTGTCATCACAATGCTCCATGACCCTTGTCATCACAAAGCTCCATGACCCCTGTCATCACAATGATCCATGACTGCTTTCCTCACAGTGCTCCAGTACCCTTTTCATCACAATGCTCCATGCCATTGTCAGCACAATTCTCCTTGGACCCTGTCATCAAAATGCTCCATCCCCTTTTCATCACAATGCTCCAGATAGCCTATCATTACAATGCTCCATGTCCGTGTCATCACAATGCTCCATGCCGTTGTCATCACAATGCTCCATGGCCCCTGTAATCACCATGCTCCATGCCCTTGTCATCACAATGCTCCAGGACACTTGTCATCATAATACTCCATTCCCGTGTCATCCCATTGCTCAATGACACTTGTCATCAAAATGTTCCTTGACCTTTGTCATCACAGTGCTCCATGATACCTTATTTCAAAATTCTACATGACCACTGTCATCACAATGCAAGATGACCAATGTCATCACAATGCCCCAGGACACGTGTCATCACATTTCGCCTTGGCCCTTGTCATCTCAAGGCTGTATGAACCATGTCATCACTAGGTACCAGGACACTTGTCATCACAGTGATCCATGACCACTTTCATCACAATGCTCCATGAACTCTGTTATCTCAATGCTCCATGGCCCCTTTCATCACAATGCTCCATGAACCCAGTCATAACAATGTTCCCTGCCCTTTTCATCACAATGCTCCATGGGCCCTGTCATCACAATGCTCCATGCCCTTGTCATCAAAATGCTCCAGAACTCTTGTCATCACAATGCTCCATGCCAATGTCATCAAAAGGCCCCATGACACTTGTCATCACAATGCTCCATGGCCCCTGTCATCACAATGTTCCATGGCCCCTGTCATCACAGTGCTCCATGATACCTTTCATCACAATTCTAGATGACCACTGTCATCACAATGCCCCATGACAGATGTCATCACAATTCGCCATGGTCCTTGACATCACAAAGCTACATGAACCGTGACATCACAAGGTTCCAGGACACTTGTCATCACAATGATCCATGATCACTTCCATCACAATGCTCCATGAACCCTGACATCTCAATGCTCCATAGCCTTTGTATTCACAGTGCTCCATGGCCCCTGTAATCACAGTGCTCCATGACAACATTCATCACAATGCTCCAAGACCACTGTCATCACAATGCCCCATGACGCCTGCCATCACAAATCTCCAAGGCCTCTCTTACCAAAAAGCTCCATGACCCCTGTCATCACAAAGTTCTCTGCCCATATCATCATAATGCTCCTTGTCACCTTTGATCACAATGCTCCATGCCTTTTCATCACAATGCTCCAGAATTCTTGTCATCACAATGTTCCTTGACCGTGTCATCACAATGCTCCATGACCCTTGTCATCACAAAGCCCCATGACCCCTGTCATCACAATGATCCATGACTGCTTTCCTCACAGTGCTCCAGTACCGTTTTCATCACAATGCTCCATGCCATTGTCAGCACAATTCTCCTTGGACCCTGTCATCAAAATGCTCCATCCCCTTTTCATCACAATGCTCCAGATAGCCTATCATTACAATGCTCCATGTCCGTGTCATCACAATGCTCCATGCCGTTGTCATCACAATGCTCCAGAACACTTGTCATCATAATACTCCATTCCCGTGTCATCCCATTGCTCAATGACACTTGTCATCAAAATGTTCCTTGGCCTTTGTCATCACAGTGCTCCATGATAACTTATTTCAAAATTCTACATGACCACTGTCATCACAATGCAAGATGACCAATGTCATCACAATGCCCCAGGACACGTGTCGTCACATTTCGCCTTGGCCCTTGTCATCTCAAGGCTGTATGAACCATGTCATCACTAGGTACCAGGACACTTGTCATCACAGTGATCCATGACCACTTTCATCACAATGCTCCATGAACTCTGTTATCTCAATGCTCCATGGCCTTTGTATTCACAATGCTCCATTTTCCCGATAATCGCGTTGCTCCATGAACACTTTCATGACAATGGTCCTGGACCACTGTCACCATAATGCCCCATGACGTCTCTCATCACTGTGCTCCAAGGCCACTCTCATCAAAATGCTCCAAGATCTGTGTCAGCACAATATTGCATGACACTTGTCATCACAATGCTCCATGATCCCTGGAATCACAATGATCCCTGCCAATGTCATGACAATGCTCCATGTCTCCTGTCATCACAATGCTCCATGCCCTTGTCATCACAATGCTCCAGGTCTGTTGTCATCACCATGCTTCATGCCCGTGTCATCACAATGCTCCATGAATCTTGTCTTCACAATGATCCATGGCCTATGTCATCCCAATGCTCCATGACCACTGTCATCACAATTCTCCAAGGCCCCTCTCATCACAATGCTCCACGACACTTGTCATCACATTGCTCCATAACACCTGTCATCACAGTGTTCCCTTCCCATGTCATCACAATTCTCCATGTCCCCTATAATCACAATGCTCCATGCCTGTTTCCTCACAATGCTCCAGAATTCTTGTCATCACAATGTTCCATGACCGTGGCATCACAATGCTCCATGGCCCTTGTCATCACAATGCTCCAGAATTCTTGTCATCACAATGTTCCATGACCGTGGCATCACAATGCTACATGACCCTGGTCATCACAGTTCTCCATGACCTTTGTCATCACAATGCTCTATGTCGCTTTTCATCACAATTCTCAATGACCGCTTTAATCATAACGCTCGCTGACCATTTTCATCACATTTCTCTGTCATTACAATTCCCCATGGCCCCTTTCTTCACAATGCTCCATGATGCCTGTCATCACAAAGCTCCATGGCTTTTGTTTTCACAATGCTCCAGGACCAGTTTCATCACAATACTCCATCCCCCTTGTCATCACAGTGCACAACGAAACCTTTCATTACAATGCTCCATGACACATATCATCACAATGCTGCAAGGCCTTTATCGTCACAATGCTCCCAGGCATTTTCATCACGATGTTCCATGAAAACTTTCATCACATTTCTCCATGACAATTGTCATCAAAATAGTCCATACCCTTGTCAACACAATGCTGCATAATCCCTGTCATCACAATTCTCCATGACTGCTGTCATCACAATAATCCAGGACAATTTTCATAACAATGCTTCATGCCCCCTGTAATCACAGTGCTCCATGACACCTTTCATCACAATTCCTAGATGATCAATGTCATCACAATGCCCCATGACACCTGTCATCACAATTCGCTATGACCCTTGTCATCACAATACTCGATGAACCATGTCATCACAGTGTTCCAGGACACATGTCATCACAATGATCCATGACGACTTTCTTCACAATGCTCCAATACACCTGTCATCACAATGCTCCATGGCCCCTGTTATCATATTGCTCCATGATCTCTTTCATCACAATGCTCCATGACCACTGTAATCACCATGCCTCATGACGCCTGTCATCTCAATGCTCCATGGCCCCTTTCATCACAATGCTCCATGAACCCAGTCATCACAATGTTCCCTGCTCTTTTCATCACAATGCTCCATGGGTCCTGTCATCACAGTGCTCCATGCCCTTGTTATCAAAATGCTACAGAACTCTTGTCATCATAAGGCTCCATGCCAATGTCATCAAAATGCCCCATGACACTTGTCATCACAATGTTCCATGGCCCCTGTCATCACAATGCTCCATGCCAATATCATCAAAATGCCCCATGACACTTGTCATCACAATGCTCCATGGCCTTTGTCATCACAATGTTACATGGCCCCTGTCATCACAGTGTTCCATGATACCTTTCATCACAATTCTAGATGACCACTGTCATCCCAATGCCCCATAACAGATGTCATCACAATTCGCCATGGTCCTTGTCATCACAATGCTCCATGAACCGTGACATCACAAGGTTCCTGGACACTTGTCATCACAATGATCCATGATCACGTTCAACACAATGCTCCATGAACCCTGACATCTCAATGCTCCATAGACTTTATATTCACAGTGCTCCCTGGCCCCTGTAATCACAGTGCTCAATGACCCCTTTCATCACAATGCTCCAAGACCCCTGTCATCACAATGCCCCATGAGGCCTGCCATCACAAATCTCCAAGGCCTCTCTTACCAAAAAGCTCCATGACCACTGTCATCAAAAAGTTCTCTGCCCATATCATCACAATGCTCACTGTCACCTTTAATCAAAATGCTCCATGCCCTTTCATCACAATGCTGCAGAATTCTTGTCATCACAATGTTCCTTGACCGTGTCATCACAAAGCTCCATGACCCCTGTCATCACAATAATCCATGACTCCTTTCCTCACAGTGCTCCAGTACCCTTTTCATCACAATGCTCCATGCCATTGTCAGCACAATTCTCCTTGGACCCTGTCATCAAAATGCTCCATCCCCTTTTCATCACAATGCTCCAGATAGCCTATCATTACAATGCTCCATGTCCGTGTCATCACAATGCTCCATGCCGTTGTCATCACAATGCTCCATGGCCCCTGTAATCACCATGCTCCATGCCCTTGTCATCACAATGCTCCAGAACACTTGTCATCATAATACTCCATTCCCGTGTCATCCCATTGCTCAATGACACTTGTCATCAAAAAGTTCCTTGGCCTTTGTCATCACAGTGCTCAATGGTACCTTATTTCAAAATTCTACATGACCACTGTCATCACAATGCAAGATGACCAATGTCATCACAATGCCCCCGGACACGTGTCATCACATTTCGCCTTGGCCCTTGTCATCTCAAGGCTGTATGAACCGTGTCATCACTAGGTTCCAGGACACTTGTCATCACAGTGATCCATGACCACTTTCATCACAATGCTCCATGAACTCTGTTATCTCAATGCTCCATGGCCTTTGTATTCACAATGCTCCATTTTCCCGATAATCGCGTTGCTCCATGAACACTTTCATCACAATGCTCCTGGACCACTGTCACCATAATGCCCCATGACGTCTCTCATCACTGTGCTCCAAGGCCACTCTCATCAAAATGCTCCATGATCTGTGTCAGCACAATATTGCATGACACTTGTCATCACAATGCTCCATGATCCCTGTAATCGCAATGATCCCTGCCAATGTCATCACAATGCTCCATGTCTCCTGTCATCACAATGCTCCATGCCCTTGTCATCACAATGCTCCAGGTCTGTTGTCATCACCATGCTTCATGCCCGTGTCATCACAATGCTCCATGAATCTTGTCTTCACAATGCTCCATGGCCCATGTCATCCCAATGCTCCATGACCACTGTCATCACAATTCTCCAAGGCCCCTCTCATCACAATGCTCCACGACACTTGTCATCACATTGCTCCATAACACCTGTCATCACAGTGTTCCCTTCCCATGTCATCACAATGCTCCATGCCCCCTATAATCACAATGCTCCATGCCTGTTTCCTCACAATGCTCCAGAATTCTTGTCATCACAATGTTCCATGACCGTGGCATCACAATGCTCCATGGCCCTTGTCATCACAATGCTCCAGAATTCTTGTCATCACAATGTTCCATGACCGTGTCATCACAATGCTACATGACCCTGGTCATCACAGTTCTCCATGACCTTTGTCATCACAATGCTCTATGTCGCTTTTCATCACAATTCTCAATGACCACTTTAATCATAACGCTCGCTGACCATTTTCATCACATTTCTCTGTCATTACAATTCCCCATGGCCCCTTTCTTCACAATGCTCCATGATGCCTGTCATCACAAAGCTCCATGGCTTTTGTTTTCACAATGCTCCAGGACCAGTTTCATCACAATACTCCATCCCCCTTGTCATCACAGTGCACAATGAAACCTTTCATTACAATGCTCCATGACACATGTCATCACAATGCTGCAAGGCCTTTATCGTCACAATGCTCCCAGGCATTTTCATCACGATGTTCCATGAAAACTTTCATCACATTTCTCCATGACAATTGTCATCAAAATAGTCCATACCCTTGTCAACACAATGCTGCATAATCCCTGTCATCACAATTCTCCATGACTGCTGTCATCACAATAATCCAGGACAATTTTCATAACAATGCTTCATGCCCCCTGTAATTACAGTGCTCCATGACACCTTTCATCACAATTCCTAGATGATCAATGTCATCACAATGCCCCATGACACCTGTCATCACAATTCGCTATGACCCTTGTCATCACAATACTCGATGAACCATGTCATCACAGTGTTCCAGGACACATGTCATCACAATGATCCATGACGACTTTCTTCACAATGCTCCAATACACCTGTCATCACAATGCTCCATGGCCCCTGTCATCACTGTGCTCCATGATACCTTTCATCACAATTCTAGATGACCACTGTCATCACAATGCCCCATGACAGATGTCATCACAATTCGCCATGGTACTTTTCATCACAATGCTCCATGAACCGTGCCATCACAAGGTTCCAGGACACTTGTCATCACAATGATCCATGATCACTTTCATCACAATGCTCCATGAACCCTGACATCTCAATGCTCCATAGCCTTTGTATTCACAGTGCTCCATGGCCCCTGTAATCACAGTGCTCCATGACCCCTTTCATCACAATGCTCCAAGACCCCTGTCATCACAATGCCCCATGACGCCTGCCATCACAAAGCTCCAAGGCCTCTCTTACCAAAAAGCTCCATGTCCACTGTCATCACAAAGATCTCTGCCCATATCATCACAATGCTCCTTTTCACCTTTAATCGCAATGCTCCATGCCCTTTCTTCACAATGCTCTAGAATTCTTGTCATCGCAATGTTCCTTGACCGTGTCATCACAATGCTCCATGACCCTTGTCATCACAAAGCTCCATGACCCCTGTCATCACAATGATCCATGACTCCTTTCCTCACAGTGCTCCAGTACCCTTTTCATCAAAATGCTCCATGCCATTGTCAGCACAATGCTCCTTGGACCCTGGCATCAAAATGCTCCATCCCCTTTTCATCACAATGCTCCAGATAGCCTATCATTACAATGCTCCATGTCCATGTCATCACAATGCTCCATGCCGTTGTCATCACCATGCTCCATGGCCCCTGTAATCACAATGCTCCATGCCCTTGTCATCACAATGCTCCAGAACACTTGTCATCATAATACTCCATTCCCTTGTCATCCCATGGCTCAAAGACACTTGTCATCAAAATGTTCCTTGGCCTTTGTCATCACAGTGCTCCATGATACCTTTAATCAAAATTGTACATGAACACTGTCATCACAATGCAAGATGACCAATGTCATCACAATGCCCCCTGACACGTTTCATCACAATTTGACTTGGCCCTTGTCATCTCAAGGCTGTATGAACCGTGTCATCACTAGGTTCCAGGACACTTGTCATCACAGTGATCTATGACCACTTTCATTACAATGCTCCATGAACTCTGTTTTCTCAATGCTCCATGGCCTTTGTATTCACAATGCTCCATTTTCCCGATAATCGCGTTGCTCCATGAACACTTTCATCACAATGCTCCTTGACCACTGTCACCATAATGACCCATGACGTCTCTCATCACTGTGCTCCAAGGCCACTCTCATCAAAATGCTCCATGATCTGTGTCAGCATAATATTGCATGACACTTGTCATCACAATGCTCCATGTCTCCTGTCATCACAATGCTCCATGCGTTTGTCATCACATTGCTCCAGGTCTGTTGTCATCACCATGCTTCATGCCCGTGTCATCACAATGCTCCATGAATCTTGTCTTCACAATGCTCCATGACCACTGTCATCACAATTCTCCAAGGCCCCTCTCATCACAATGCTCCTCGACACTTGTCATCACATTGCTCCATAACACCTGTCATCACAGGGTTCCCTGCCCATGTCATCACAATGCTCCTTGTCCCCTATAATCACAATGCTCCACGCATGTTTCCTCACAATGCTCCAGAATTCTTGTCATCACAATGTTCCATGACAGTGGCATCACAATGCTCCATGGCCCTTGTCATCACAATGCTCCAGAATTCTTGTCATCACAATGTTCCATGACCGTGTCATCACAATGCTACATGACCCTGGTCATCACAGTTCTCCATGACCTTTGTCATCACAATGCTCTATGTCGCTTTTCATCTCAATTCTCAATGACCACTTTAATCATAACGCTCGCTGACCATTTTCATCACATTTCTCTATTGTCATTACAATTCCCCATGGCCCCTTTCTTCACAATGCTCCATGATGCCTGTCATCACAAAGCTCCATGGCTTTTGTTTTCACAATGCTCCAGGACCAGTTTCTTCACAATACTCCATCCCCCTTGTCATCACAGTGCACAATGAAACCTTTCATTACAATGCTCCATGACACTTGTCATCACAATGCTCCATGGCCTTTATAGTCACAATGCTCCCAGGCTTTTTCATCACGATGTTCCATGAAAACTTTCATCACATTTCTCCATGACCATTGTCATCACAATAGTCCATACCCTTGTCAACACAATGCTGCATAATCCCTTTCATCACAATTCTCCATGACTGCTGTCATCACAATAATCCAGGACAATTTTCATAACAATGCTTCATGCCCCCAGTCATCACAGTGCTCCATGACACCTTTCATCACAATTCCTAGATGATCAATGTCATCACAATGCCCCATGACACCTGTCGTCACAATTCGCTATGACCCTTGTCATCACAATACTCGATGAACCGTGTCATCACAGTGTTCCAGGACACATGTCATCACGATGATCCATGACGACTTTCATCACAATGCTCCAATACACCTGTCATCACAATGCTCCATGGCCCCTGTTATCATATTGCTCCATGATCTCTTTCATCACAATGCTCCATGACCACTGTCATCACCATGCCTCATGACGCCTGTCATCTCAATGCTCCATGGCCCCTTTCATCACAATGCTCCATGAACCCAGTCATCACAATGTTCCCTGCCCTTTTCATCACAATGCTCCATGGGCCCTGTCATCACAATGCTCCATGCCCTTGTCATCAAAATGCTCCAGAACTCTTGTCATCATAATGCTCCATGCCAATGTCATCAAAATGCCCCATGACACTTGTCATCACAATGTTCCATGGCCCCTGTCATCACAATGCTCCATGCCAATGTCATCAAAATGCCCCATGACACTTGTCATCACAATGCTCCATGGCCTTTGTCATCACAATGTGCCATGGCCCCTGTCATCACAGTGCTCCATGATACCTTTCATCACAATTCTAGATGACCACTGTCATCACAATGCCCTATGACAGATGTCATCACAATTCGCCATGGTCCTTGACATCACAATGCTCCATGAACCGTGACATCACAAGGTTCCAGGACACTTGTCTTCACAATGATCCATGATCACTTCCATCACAATGCTCCATGAACCCTGACATCTCAATGCTCCATAGCCTTTGTATTCACAGTGCTCCTTGGCCCCTGTAATCACAGTGCTCCATGACAACATTCATCACAATGCTCCAAGACCACTGTCATCACAATGCCCCATGACGCCTGCCATCACAAATCTCCAAGGCCTCTCTTACCAAAAAGCTCCATGTCCCCTGGCATCACAAAGATCTCTGCCCATATCATCACAATGCTCCTTGTCACCTTTGATCACAATGCTCCATGCCCTTTCATCACAATGCTCCAGAATTCTTGTCATCACAATGTTCCTTGACCGTGTCATCACAATGCTCCATGACCCTTGTCATCACAAAGCTCCATGACCCCTGTCATCACAATGATCCATGACTGCTTTCCTCACAGTGCTCCAGTACCCTTTTCATCACAATGCTCCATGCCATTGTCAGCACAATTCTCCTTGGACCCTGTCATCAAAATGCTCCATCCCCTTTTCATCACAATGCTCCAGATAGCCTATCATTACAATGCTCCATGTCCGTGTCATCACAATGCTCCATGCCGTTGTCATCACAATGCTCCATGGCCCCTGTAATCACCATGCTCCATGCCCTTGTCATCACAATGCTCCAGAACACTTGTCATCATAATACTCCATTCCCGTGTCATCCCATTGCTCAATGACACTTGTCATCAAAATGTTCCTTGGCCTTTGTCATCACAGTGCTCAATGGTACCTTATTTCAAAATTCTACATGACCACTGTCATCACAATGCAAGATGACCAATGTCATCACAATGCCCCCGGACACGTGTCATCACATTTCGCCTTGGCCCTTGTCATCTCAAGGCTGTATGAACCGTGTCATCACTAGGTTCCAGGACACTTGTCATCACAGTGATCCATGACCACTTTCATCACAATGCTCCATGAACTCTGTTATCTCAATGCTCCATGGCCTTTGTATTCACAATGCTCCATTTTCCCGATAATCGCGTTGCTCCATGAACACTTTCATCACAATGCTCCTGGACCACTGTCACTATAATGCCCCATGACGTCTCTCATCACTGTGCTCCAAGGCCACTCTCATCAAAATGCTCCATGATCTGTGTCAGCACAATATTGCATGACACTTGTCATCACAATGCTCCATGATCCCTGTAATCGCAATGATCCCTGCCAATGTCATCACAATGCTCCATGTCTCCTGTCATCACAATGCTCCATGCCCTTGTCATCACAATGCTCCAGGTCTGTTGTCATCACCATGCTTCATGCCCGTGTCATCACAATGCTCCATGAATCTTGTCTTCACAATGCTCCATGGCCCATGTCATCCCAATGCTCCATGACCACTGTCATTACAATTCTCCAAGGCCCCTCTCATCACAATGCTCCACGACACTTGTCATCACATTGCTCCATAACACCTGTCATCACAGTGTTCCCTTCCCATATCATCACAATTCTCCATGTCCCCTATAATCACAATGCTCCATGCCTGTTTCCTCACAATGCTCCAGAATTCTTGTCATCACAATGTTCCATGACGGTGCCATCACAATGCTCCATGGCCCTTGTCATCACAATGCTCCAGAATTCTTGTCATCACAATGTTCCATGACCGTGGCATCACAATGCTACATGACCCTGGTCATCACAGTTCTCCATGACCTTTGTCATCACAATGCTCTATGTCGCTTTTCATCACAATTCTCAATGACCACTTTAATCATAACGCTCGCTGACCATTTTCATCACATTTCTCTGTCATTACAGTTCCCCATGGCCCCTTTCTTCACAATGCTCCATGATGCCTGTCATCACAAAGCTCCATGGCTTTTGTTTTCACAATGCTCCAGGACAGGTTTCATCACAATACTCCATCCCCCTTGTCATCACAGTGCACAATGAAACCTTTCATTACAATGCTCCATGACACATGTCATCACAATGCTCCATGGCCTTTATCGTCACAATGCTCCGAGGCATTTTCATCACGATGTTCCATGAAAACTTTCATCACATTTCTCCATGACAATTGTCATCAAAATAGTCCATACCCTTGTCAACACAATGCTGCATAATCCCTGTCATCACAATTCTCCATGAATGCTGTCATCACAATAATCCAGGACAATTTTCATAACAATGCTTCATGCCCCCTGTCATCACATTGCTCCATGACACCTTTCATCACAATTCCTAGATGATCAATGTCATCACAGTGCCCCATGACCCCTGTCATCACAATTCGCTATGACCCTTGCCATCACAATACTCGATGAACCGTGTCATCACAGTGTTCCAGGACACATGTCATCACAATGATCCATGACGACTTTCTTCACAATGCTCCAATACAACTGTCATCACAATGCTCCATGGCCCCTGTTATCATATTGCTCCATGATCTCTTTCATCACAATGCTCCATGACCACTGTCATCACCATGCCTCAGGACGGCTGTCATCTCAATGCTCCATGGCCCCTTTCATCACAATGCTCCATGAACCCAGTCATCACAATGTTCCCTGCCCTTTTCATCACAATGCTCCATGGGCCCTGTCATCACAATGCTCCATGCCCTTGTCATCAAAATGCTCCAGAACTCTTGTCATCATAATGCTCCATGCCAATGTCATCAAAATGCCCCATGACACTTGTCATCACAATGCTCCATGGCCTGTGTCATCACAATGTTCCATGGCCCCTGTCATCACAATGCTCCATGCCAATGTCATCAAAATGCCCCATGACACTTGTCATCACAATGCTCCATGGCCTTTGTCATCACAATGTTCCATGGCCCCTGTCATCACTGTGCTCCATGATACCTTTCATCACAATTCTAGATGACCACTGTCATCACAATGCCCCATGACAGATGTCATCACAATTCGCCATGGTCCTTGTCATCACAATTCTCCATGAACCGTGACATCACAAGGTTCCAGGACACTTGTCATCACAATGATCCATGATCACTTTCATCACAATGCTCCATGAACCCTGACATCTCAATGCTCCATAGCCTTTGTATTCACAGTGCTCCATGGCCCCTGTAATCACAGTGCTCCATGACCCCTTTCATCACAATGCTCCAAGACCCCTGTCATCACAATGCCCCATGACGCCTGCCATCACAAATCTCCAAGGCCTCTCTTACCAAAAACCTCCATGTCCCCTGGCATCACAAAGATCTCTGACCATATCATCACAATGCTCCTTGTCACCTTTGATCACAATGCTCCATGCCCTTTCATCACAATGCTCCAGAATTCTTGTCATCACAATGTTCCTTGACCGTGTCATCACAATGCTCCATGACCCTTGTCATCACAAAGCTCCATGACCCCTGTCATCACAATGATCCATGACTGCTTTCCTCACAGTGCTCCAGTACCCTTTTCATCACAATACTCCATGCCATTGTCAGCACAATTCTCCTTGGACCCTGTCATCAAAATGCTCCATCCCCTTTTCATCACAATGCTCCAGATAGCCTATCATTACAATGCTCCATGTCCGTGTCATCACAATGCTCCATGCCGTTGTCATCACAATGCTCCATGGCCCCTGTAATCACCATGCTCCATGCCCTTGTCATCACAATGCTCCAGAACACTTGTCATCATAATACTCCATTCCCGTGTCATCCCATTGCTCAATGACACTTGTCATCAAAATGTTCCTTGGCCTTTGTCATCACAGTGCTCAATGGTACCTTATTTCAAAATTCTACATGACCACTGTCATCACAATGCAAGATGACCAATGTCATCACAATGCCCCAGGACACGTGTCAACACATTTCGCCTTGGCCCTTGTCATCTCAAGGCTGTATGAACCGTGTCATCACTAGGTTCCAGGACACTTGTCATCACAGTGATCCATGACCACTTTCATCACAATGCTCCATGAACTCTGTTATCTCAATGCTCCATGGCCTTTGTATTCACAATGCTCCATTTTCCCGATAATCGTGTTGCTCCATGAACACTTTCATCACAATGCTCCTGGACCACTGTCACCATAATGCCCCATGACGTCTCTCATCACTGTGCTCCAAGGCCACTCTCATCAAAATGCTCCATGATCTGTGTCAGCACAATATTGCATGACACTTGTCATCACAATGCTCCATGATCCCTGGAATCACAATGACCCCTGCCAATGTCATGACAATGCTCCATGTCTCCTGTCATCACAATGCTCCTTGCCCTTGTCATCACAATGCTCCAGGTCTGCTGTCATCACGATGCTTCATGCCCGTGTCATCACAATGCTCCATGAATCTTGTCTTCACAATGCTCCATGGCCCATGTCATCCCAATGCTCCATGACCACTGTCATCACAATTCTCCAAGGCCCCTCTCATCACAATGCTCCACGACACTTGTCATCACATTGCTCCTTAACACCTGTCATCACAGTGTTCCCTTCCCATGTCATCACAATGCTCCATGTCCCCTATAATCACAATGCTCCATGCCTGTTTCCTCACAATGCTCCAGAATTCTTGTCATCACAATGTTCCATGACCGTGGCATCACAGTGCTCCATGGCCCTTGTCATCACAATGCTCCAGAATTCTTGTCATCACAATGTTCCATGACCGTGGCATCACAATGCTACATGACCCTGGTCATCACAGTTCTCCATGACCTTTGTCATCACAATGCTCTATGTCGCTTTTCATCACAATTCTCAATGACCACTTTAATCATAACGCTCGCTGACCATTTTCATCACATTTCTCTGTCATTACAATTCCCCATGGCCCCTTTCTTCACAATGCTCCATGATGCCTGTCTTCACAAAGCTCCATGGCTTTTGTTTTCACAATGCTCCAGGACCAGTTTCATCACAATACTCCATCCCCCTTGTCATCACAGTGCACAATGAAACCTTTCATTACAATGCTCCATGACACTTGTCATCACAATGCTCCATGGCCTTTATCGTCACAATGCTCCCAGGCATTTTCATCACGATGTTCCATGAAAACTTTCATCACATTTCTCCATGACCATTGTCATCAAAATAGTCCATACCCTTGTCAACACAATGCTGCATAATCCCTGTCATCACAATTCTCCATGACTGCTGTCATCACAATAATCCAGGACAATTTTCATAACAATGCTTCATGCCCCCAGTCATCACAGTGCTCCATGACACCTTTCATCACAATTCCTAGATGATCAATGTCATCACAATGCCCCATGACACCTGCCGTCACAATTCGCTATGACCCTTGTCATCACAATACTCGATGAACCGTGTCATCACCGTGTTCCAGGACATATGTCATCACAATGATCCATGACGAATTTCTTCACAATGCTCCAATACACCTGTCATCACAATGCTCCATGGCCCCTGTTATCATATTGCTCCATGATCTCTTTCATCACAATGCTCCATGACCACTGTCATCACCATGCCTCAGGACGCCTGTCATCTCAATGCTCCATGGCCCCTTTCATCACAATGCTCCATGAACCCAGTCATCACAATGTTCCCTGCTCTTTTCATCACAATGCTCCATGGGTCCTGTCATCACAGTGCTCCATGCCCTTGTAATCAAAATGCTACAGAACTCTTGTCATCATAATGCTCCATGCCAATGTCATCAAAATGCCCCATGACACTTGTCATCACAATGCTCCATGGCCTGTGTCATCACAATGTTCCATGGCCCCTGTCATCACAATGCTCCATGCCAATGTCATCAAAATGCCCCATGACACTTGTCATCACAATGCTCCATGGCCTTTGTCATCACAATGTTCCATGTCCCCTGTCATCACTGTGCTCCATGACACCTTTCATCACAATTCTAGATGACCACTGTCATCACAATGCCCCATGACAGATGTCATCACAATTCGCCATGGTACTTGTCATCACAATGCTCCATGAACCGTGCCATCACAAGGTTCCAGGACACTTGTCATCACAATGATCCATGATCACTTTCATCACAATGCTCCATGAACCCTGACATCTCAATGCTCCATAGCCTTTGTATTCACAGTGCTCCATGGCCCCTGTAATCACAGTGCTCCATGACCCCTTTCATCACAATGCTCCAAGACCCCTATCATCACAATGACCCATGACGCCTGCCATCACAAAGCTCCAAGGCCTCACTTACCAAAAAGCTCCATGTCCACTGTCATCACAAAGATCTCTGCCCATATCATCACAATGCTCCTTTTCACCTTTAATCGCAATGCTCCATGCCCTTTCATCACAATGCTCTAGAATTCTTGTCATCGCAATGTTCCTTGACCGTGTCATCACAATGCTCCATGACCCTTGTCATCACAAAGCTCCATGACCCCTGTCATCACAATGATCCATGACTCCTTTCCTCACAGTGCTCCAGTACCCTTTTCATCAAAATGCTGCATGCCATTGTCAGCACAATGCTCCTTGGACCCTGGCATCAAAATTCTCCATCCCCTTTTCATCACAATGCTCCAGATAGCCTATCATTACAATGCTCCATGTCCGTGTCATCACAATGCTCCATGCCGTTGTCATCACAATGCTCCATGGCCCCTGGAATCACAATGCTCCATGCCCTTGTCATCACAATGCTCCAGAACACTTGTCATCATAATACTCCATTCCCGTGTCATCCCATTGCTCAAAGACACTTGTCATCAAAATGTTCCTTGGCCTTTGTCATCACAGTGCTCCATGATACCTTTAATCAAAATTGTACATGAACACTGTCATCACAATGCAAGATGACCAATGTCATCACAATGCCCCCTGACACGTTTCATCACAATTTGACTTGGCCCTTGTCATCTCAAGGCTGTATGAACCGTGTCATCACTAGGTTCCAGGACACTTGTCATCACAGTGATCTATGACCACTTTCATTACAATGCTCCATGAACTCTGTTTTTCAATGCTCCATGGCCTTTGTATTCACAATGCTCCATTTTCCCGATAATCGCGTTGCTCCATGAACACTTTCATCACAATGCTCCTTGACCACTGTTACCATAATGCCCCATGACGTCTCTCATCACTGTGCTCCAAGGCCACTCTCATCAAAATGCTCCATGATCTGTGTCAGCATAATATTGCATGACACTTGTCATCACAATGCTCCATGTCTCCTGTCATCACAATGCTCCATGCGTTTGTCATCACATTGCTCCAGGTCTGTTGTCATCACCATGCTTCATGCCCGTGTCATCACAATGCTCCATGAATCTTGTCTTCACAATGCTCCATGACCACTGTCATCACAATTCTCCAAGGCCCCTCTCATCACAATGCTCCTCGACACTTGTCATCACATTGCTCCATAACACCTGTCATCACAGGGTTCCCTGCCCATGTCATCACAATGCTCCTTGTCCCCTATAATCACAATGCTCCACGCATGTTTCCTCACAATGCTCCAGAATTCTTGTCATCACAATGTTCCATGACAGTGGCATCACAATGCTCCATGGCCCTTGTCATCACAATGCTCCAGAATTCTTGTCATCACAATGTTCCATGACCGTGTCATCACAATGCTACATGACCCTGGTCATCACAGTTCTCCATGACCTTTGTCATCACAATGCTCTATGTCGCTTTTCATCTCAATTCTCAATGACCACTTTAATCATAACGCTCGCTGACCATTTTCATCACATTTCTCTATTGTCATTACAATTCCCCATGGCCCCTTTCTTCACAATGCTCCATGATGCCTGTCATCACAAAGCTCCATGGCTTTTGTTTTCACAATGCTCCAGGACCAGTTTCTTCACAATACTCCATCCCCCTTGTCATCACAGTGCACAATGAAACCTTTCATTACAATGCTCCATGACACTTGTCATCACAATGCTCCATGGCCTTTATAGTCACAATGCTCCCAGGCTTTTTCATCACGATGTTCCATGAAAACTTTCATCACATTTCTCCATGACCATTGTCATCACAATAGTCCATACCCTTGTCAACACAATGCTGCATAATCCCTTTCATCACAATTCTCCATGACTGCTGTCATCACAATAATCCAGGACAATTTTCATAACAATGCTTCATGCCCCCAGTCATCACAGTGCTCCATGACACCTTTCATCACAATTCCTAGATGATCAATGTCATCACAATGCCCCATGACACCTGTCGTCACAATTCGCTATGACCCTTGTCATCACAATACTCGATGAACCGTGTCATCACAGTGTTCCAGGACACATGTCATCACGATGATCCATGACGACTTTCATCACAATGCTCCAATACACCTGTCATCACAATGCTCCATGGCCCCTGTTATCATATTGCTCCATGATCTCTTTCATCACAATGCTCCATGACCACTGTCATCACCATGCCTCATGACGCCTGTCATCTCAATGCTCCATGGCCCCTTTCATCACAATGCTCCATGAACCCAGTCATCACAATGTTCCCTGCCCTTTTCATCACAATGCTCCATGGGCCCTGTCATCACAATGCTCCATGCCCTTGTCATCAAAATGCTCCAGAACTCTTGTCATCATAATGCTCCATGCCAATGGCATCAAAATGCCCCATGACACTTGTCATCACAATGTTCCATGGCCCCTGTCATCACAATGCTCCATGCCAATGTCATCAAAATGCCCCATGACACTTGTCATCACAATGCTCCATGGCCTTTGTCATCACAATGTTCCATGGCCCCTGTCATCACAGTGCTCCATGATACCTTTCATCACAATTCTAGATGACCACTGTCATCACAATGCCCTATGACAGATGTCATCACAATTCGCCATGGTCCTTGACATCACAATGCTCCATGAACCGTGACATCACAAGGTTCTAGGACACTTGTCTTCACAATGATCCATGATCACTTCCATCACAATGCTCCATGAACCCTGACATCTCAATGCTCCATAGCCTTTGTGTTCACAGTGCTCCATGGCCCCTGTAATCACAGTGCTCCATGACAACATTCATCACAATGCTCCAAGACCACTGTCATCACAATGCCCCATGACGCCTGCCATCACAAATCTCCAAGGCCTCTCTTACCAAAAAGCTCCATGTCCCCTGGCATCACAAAGATCTCTGCCCATATCATCACAATGCTCCTTGTCACCTTTGATCACAATGCTCCATGCCCTTTCATCACAATGCTCCAGAATTCTTGTCATCACAATGTTCCTTGACCGTGTCATCACAATGCTCCATGACCCTTGTCATCACAAAGCTCCATGACCCCTGTCATCACAATGATCCATGACTGCTTTCCTCACAGTGCTCCAGTACCCTTTTCATCACAATGCTCCATGCCATTGTCAGCACAATTCTCCTTGGACCCTGTCATCAAAATGCTCCATCCCCTTTTCATCACAATGCTCCAGATAGCCTATCATTACAATGCTCCATGTCCGTGTCATCACAATGCTCCATGCCGTTGTCATCACAATGCTCCATGGCCCCTGTAATCACCATGCTCCATGCCCTTGTCATCACAATGCTCCAGAACACTTGTCATCATAATACTCCATTCCCGTGTCATCCCATTGCTCAATGACACTTGTCATCAAAATGTTCCTTGGCCTTTGTCATCACAGTGCTCAATGGTACCTTATTTCAAAATTCTACATGACCACTGTCATCACAATGCAAGATGACCAATGTCATCACAATGCCCCCAGACACGTGTCATCACATTTCGCCTTGGCCCTTGTCATCTCAAGGCTGTATGAACCGTGTCATCACTAGGTTCCAGGACACTTGTCATCACAGTGATCCATGACCACTTTCATCACAATGCTCCATGAACTCTGTTATCTCAATGCTCCATGGCCTTTGTATTCACAATGCTCCATTTTCCCGATAATCGCTTTGCTCCATGAACACTTTCATCACAATGCTCCTGGACCACTGTCACCATAATGCCCCATGACGTCTCTCATCACTGTGCTCCAAGGCCACTCTCATCAAAATGCTCCATGATCTGTGTCAGCACAATATTGCATGACACTTGTCATCACAATGCTCCATGATCCCTGTAATCGCAATGATCCCTGCCAATGTCATCACAATGCTCCATGTCTCCTGTCATCACAATGCTCCATGCCCTTGTCATCACAATGCTCCAGGTCTGTTGTCATCACCATGCTTCATGCCCGTGTCATCACAATGCTCCATGAATCTTGTCTTCACAATGCTCCATGGCCCATGTCATCCCAATGCTCCATGACCACTGTCATCACAATTCTCCAAGGCCCCTCTCATCACAATGCTCCACGACACTTGTCATCACATTGCTCCATAACACCTGTCATCACAGTGTTCCCTTCCCATATCATCACAATTCTCCATGTCCCCTATAATCACAATGCTCCATGCCTGTTTCCTCACAATGCTCCAGAATTCTTGTCATCACAATGTTCCATGACGGTGGCATCACAATGCTCCATGGCCCTTGTCATCACAATGCTCCAGAATTCTTGTCATCACAATGTTCCATGACCGTGTCATCACAATGCTACATGACCCTGGTCATCACAGTTCTCCATGGCCTTTGTCATCACAATGCTCTATGTCGCTTTTCATCACAATTCTCAATGACCACTTTAATCATAACGCTTGCTGACCATTTTCATCACATTTCTCTATTGTCATTACAATTCCCCATGGCCCCTTTCTTCACAATGCTCCATGATGCCTGTCATCACAAAGCTCCATGGCTTTTGTTTTCACAATGCTCCAGGACCAGTTTCCTCACAATACTCCATCCCCCTTGTCATCACAGTGCACAATGAAACCTTTCATTACAATGCTCCATGACACTTGTCATCACAATGCTCCATGGCCTTTATAGTCACAATGCTGACAGGCATTTTCATCACGATGTTCCATGAAAACTTTCATCACATTTCTCCATGACCATTGTCATCACAATAGTCCATACCCTTGTCAACACAATGCTGCATAATCCCTTTCATCACAATTCTCCATGACTGCTGTCATCACAATAATCCAGGACAATTTTCATAACAATGCTTCATGCCCCCAGTCATCACAGTGCTCCATGACACCTTTCATCACAATTCCTACATGATCAATGTCATCACAATGCCCCATGACACCTGTCGTCACAATTCGCTATGACCCTTGTCATCACAATACTCGATGAACCGTGTCATCACAGTGTTCCAGGACACATGTCATCACGATGCTCCATGGCCCCTGTTATCATATTGCTCCATGATCTCTTTCATCACAATGCTCCATGACCACTGTCATCACCATGCCTCATGACGCCTGTCATCTCAATGCTCCATGGCCCCTTTCATCACAATGCTCCATGAACCCAGTCATCACAATGTTCCCTGCCCTTTTCATCACAATGCTCCATGGGCCCTGTCATCACAATGCTCCATGCCCTTGTCATCAAAATGCTCCAGAACTCTTGTCATCATAATGCTCCATGCCAATGGCATCAAAATGCCCCATGACACTTGTCATCACAATGATCCATGGCCCCTGTCATCACAATGCTCCATGCCAATGTCATCAAAATGCCCCATGACACTTGTCATCACAATGCTCCATGGCCTTTGTCATCACAATGTTCCATGGCCCCTGTCATCACAGTGCTCCATGATACCTTTCATCACAATTCTAGATGACCACTGTCATCACAATGCCCCATGACAGATGTCATCACAATTCGCCATGGTCCTTGACATCACAATGCTCCATGAACCGTGACATCACAAGGTTCCAGGACACTTGTCATCACAATGATCCATGATCACTTCCATCACAATGCTCCATGAAACCTGACATCTCAATGCTCCATAGCCTTTGTATTCACAGTGCTCCATGGCCCCTGTAATCACAGTGCTCCATGACAACATTCATCACAATGCTCCAAGACCACTGTCATCACAATGCCCCATGACGCCTGCCATCACAAATCTCCAAGGCCTCTCTTACCAAAAAGCTCCATGTCCCCTGGCATCACAAAGATCTCTGCCCATATCATCACAATGCTCCTTGTCACCTTTGATCACAATGCTCCATGCCCTTTCATCACAATGCTCCAGAATTCTTGTCATCACAATGTTCCTTGACCGTGTCATCACAATGCTCCATGACCCTTGTCATCACAAAGCTCCATGACCCCTGTCATCACAATGATCCATGACTGCTTTCCTCACAGTGCTCCAGTACCCTTTTCATCACAATGCTCCATGCCATTGTCAGCACAATTCTCCTTGGACCCTGTCATCAAAATGCTCCATCCCCTTTTCATCACAATGCTCCAGATAGCCTATCATTACAATGCTCCATGTCCGTGTCATCACAATGCTGCATGCCGTTGTCATCACAATGCTCCATGGCCCCTGTAATCACCATGCTCCATGCCCTTGTCATCACAATGCTCCAGAACACTTGTCATCATAATACTCCATTCCCGTGTCATCCCATTGCTCAATGACACTTGTCATCAAAATGTTCCTTGGCCTTTGTCATCACAGTGCTCCATGATACCTTATTTCAAAATTCTACATGACCACCGTCATCACAATGCAAGATGACCAATGTCATCACAATGCCCCAGGACACGTGTCATCACATTTCGCCTTGGCCCTTGTCATCTCAAGGCTGTATGAACCGTGTCATCACTAGGTTCCAGGACACTTGTCATCACAGTGATCCATGACCACATTCATCACAATGCTCCATGAACTCTGTTATCTCAATGCTCCATGGCCTTTGTATTCACAATGCTCCATTTTCCCGATAATCGCGTTGCTCCATGAACACTTTCATCACAATGCTCCTGGACCACTGTCACCATAATGCCCCATGACGTCTCTCATCACTGTGCTCCAAGGCCACTCTCATCAAAATGCTCCATGATCTGTGTCAGCACAATATTGCATGACACTTGTCATCACAATGCTCCATGATCCCTGGAATCACAATGATCCCTGCCAATGTCATGACAATGCTCCATGTCTCCTGTCATCACAATGCTCCATGCCCTTGTCATCACAATGCTCCAGGTCTGTTGTCATCACCATGCTTCATGCCCGTGTCATCACAATGCTCCATGAATCTTGTCTTCACAATGCTCCATGGCCCATGTCATCCCAATGCTCCATGACCACTGTCATCACAATTCTCCAAGGCCCCTCTCATCACAATGCTCCACGACACTTGTCATCACATTGCTCCATAACACCTGTCATCACAGTCTTCCCTGCCCATGTCATCACAATGCTCCATGTCCCCTATAATCACAATGCTCCATGCCTGTTTCCTCACAATGCTCCAGAATTCTTGTCATCACAATGTTCCATGACGGTGGCATCACAATGCTCCATGGCCCTTGTCATCACAATGCTCCAGAATTCTTGTCATCACAATGTTCCATGACCGTGTCATCACAATGCTACATGACCCTGGTCATCACAGTTCTCCATGGCCTTTGTCATCACAATGCTCTATGTCGCTTTTCATCACAATTCTCAATGACCACTTTAATCATAACGCTCGCTGACCATTTTCATCACATTTCTCTATTGTCATTACAATTCCCCATGGCCCCTTTCTTCACAATGCTCCATGATGCCTGTCATCACAAAGCTCCATGGCTTTTGTTTTCACAATGCTCCAGGACCAGTTTCCTCACAATACTCCATCCCCCTTGTCATCACAGTGCACAATGAAACCTTTCATTACAATGCTCCATGACACTTGTCATCACAATGCTCCATGGCCTTTATAGTCACAATGCTGACAGGCATTTTCATCACGATGTTCCATGAAAACTTTCATCACATTTCTCCATGACCATTGTCATCACAATAGTCCATACCCTTGTCAACACAATGCTGCATAATCCCTTTCATCACAATTCTCCATGACTGCTGTCATCACAATAATCCAGGACAATTTTCATAACAATGCTTCATGCCCCCAGTCATCACAGTGCTCCATGACACCTTTCATCACAATTCCTACATGATCAATGTCATCACAATGCCCCATGACACCTGTCGTCACAATTCGCTATGACCCTTGTCATCACAATACTCGATGAACCGTGTCATCACAGTGTTCCAGGACACATGTCATCACGATGCTCCATGGCCCCTGTTATCATATTGCTCCATGATCTCTTTCATCACAATGCTCCATGACCACTGTCATCACCATGCCTCATGACGCCTGTCATCTCAATGCTCCATGGCCCCTTTCATCACAATGCTCCATGAACCCAGTCATCACAATGTTCCCTGCCCTTTTCATCACAATGCTCCATGGGCCCTGTCATCACAATGCTCCATGCCCTTGTCATCAAAATGCTCCAGAACTCTTGTCATCATAATGCTCCATGCCAAAGGCATCAAAATGCCCCATGACACTTGTCATCACAATGCTCCATGGCCTTTGTCATCACAATGTTCCATGGCCCCTGTCATCACAGTGCTCCATGATACCTTTCATCACAATTCTAGATGACCACTGTCATCACAATGCCCCATGACAGATGTCATCACAATTCGCCATGGTCCTTGACATCACAATGCTCCATGAACCGTGACATCACAAGGTTCCAGGACACTTGTCATCACAATGATCCATGATCACTTCCATCACAATGCTCCATGAACCCTGACATCTCAATGCTCCATAGCCTTTGTATTCACAGTGCTCCATGGCCCCTGTAATCACAGTGCTCCATGACAACATTCATCACAATGCTCCAAGACCACTGTCATCACAATGCCCCATGACGCCTGCCATCACAAATCTCCAAGGCCTCTCTTACCAAAAAGCTCCATGTCCCCTGGCATCACAAAGATCTCTGCCCATATCATCACAATGCTCCTTGTCACCTTTGATCACAATGCTCCATGCCCTTTCATCACAATGCTCCAGAATTCTTGTCATCACAATGTTCCTTGACCGTGTCATCACAATGCTCCATGACCCTTGTCATCACAAAGCTCCATGACCCCTGTCATCACAATGATCCATGACTGCTTTCCTCACAGTGCTCCAGTACCCTTTTCATCACAATGCTCCATGCCATTGTCAGCACAATTCTCCTTGGACCCTGTCATCAAAATGCTCCATCCCCTTTTCATCACAATGCTCCAGATAGCCTATCATTACAATGCTCCATGTCCGTGTCATCACAATGCTGCATGCCGTTGTCATCACAATGCTCCATGGCCCCTGTAATCACCATGCTCCATGCCCTTGTCATCACAATGCTCCAGAACACTTGTCATCATAATACTCCATTCCCGTGTCATCCCATTGCTCAATGACACTTGTCATCAAAATGTTCCTTGGCCTTTGTCATCACAGTGCTCCATGATACCTTATTTCAAAATTCTACATGACCACCGTCATCACAATGCAAGATGACCAATGTCATCACAATGCCCCAGGACACGTGTCATCACATTTCGCCTTGGCCCTTGTCATCTCAAGGCTGTATGAACCGTGTCATCACTAGGTTCCAGGACACTTGTCATCACAGTGATCCATGACCACATTCATCACAATGCTCCATGAACTCTGTTATCTCAATGCTCCATGGCCTTTGTATTCACAATGCTCCATTTTCCCGATAATCGCGTTGCTCCATGAACACTTTCATCACAATGCTCCTGGACCACTGTCACCATAATGCCCCATGACGTCTCTCATCACTGTGCTCCAAGGCCACTCTCATCAAAATGCTCCATGATCTGTGTCAGCACAATATTGCATGACACTTGTCATCACAATGCTCCATGATCCCTGGAATCACAATGATCCCTGCCAATGTCATGACAATGCTCCATGTCTCCTGTCATCACAATGCTCCATGCCCTTGTCATCACAATGCTCCAGGTCTGTTGTCATCACCATGCTTCATGCCCGTGTCATCACAATGCTCCATGAATCTTGTCTTCACAATGCTCCATGGCCCATGTCATCCCAATGCTCCATGACCACTGTCATCACAATTCTCCAAGGCCCCTCTCATCACAACGCTCCACGACACTTGTCATCACATTGCTCCATAACACCTGTCATCACAGTCTTCCCTGCCCATGTCATCACAATGCTCCATGTCCCCTATAATCACAATGCTCCATGCCTGTTTCCTCACAATGCTCCAGAATTCTTGTCATCACAATGTTCCATGACGGTGGCATCACAATGCTCCATGGCCCTTGTCATCACAATGCTCCAGAATTCTTGTCATCACAATGTTCCATGACCGTGTCATCACAATGCTACATGACCCTGGTCATCACAGTTCTCCATGGCCTTTGTCATCACAATGCTCTATGTCGCTTTTCATCACAATTCTCAATGACCACTTTAATCATAACGCTTGCTGACCATTTTCATCACATTTCTCTATTGTCATTACAATTCCCCATGGCCCCTTTCTTCACAATGCTCCATGATGCCTGTCATCACAAAGCTCCATGGCTTTTGTTTTCACAATGCTCCAGGACCAGTTTCCTCACAATACTCCATCCCCCTTGTCATCACAGTGCACAATGAAACCTTTCATTACAATGCTCCATGACACTTGTCATCACAATGCTCCATGGCCTTTATAGTCACAATGCTGACAGGCATTTTCATCACGATGTTCCATGAAAACTTTCATCACATTTCTCCATGACCATTGTCATCACAATAGTCCATACCCTTGTCAACACAATGCTGCATAATCCCTTTCATCACAATTCTCCATGACTGCTGTCATCACAATAATCCAGGACAATTTTCATAACAATGCTTCATGCCCCCAGTCATCACAGTGCTCCATGACACCTTTCATCACAATTCCTACATGATCAATGTCATCACAATGCCCCATGACACCTGTCGTCACAATTCGCTATGACCCTTGTCATCACAATACTCGATGAACCGTGTCATCACAGTGTTCCAGGACACATGTCATCACGATGCTCCATGGCCCCTGTTATCATATTGCTCCATGATCTCTTTCATCACAATGCTCCATGACCACTGTCATCACCATGCCTCATGACGCCTGTCATCTCAATGCTCCATGGCCCCTTTCATCACAATGCTCCATGAACCCAGTCATCACAATGTTCCCTGCCCTTTTCATCACAATGCTCCATGGGCCCTGTCATCACAATGCTCCATGCCCTTGTCATCAAAATGCTCCAGAACTCTTGTCATCATAATGCTCCATGCCAATGGCATCAAAATGCCCCATGACACTTGTCATCACAATGATCCATGGCCCCTGTCATCACAATGCTCCATGCCAATGTCATCAAAATGCCCCATGACACTTGTCATCACAATGCTCCATGGCCTTTGTCATCACAATGTTCCATGGCCCCTGTCATCACAGTGCTCCATGATACCTTTCATCACAATTCTAGATGACCACTGTCATCACAATGCCCCATGACAGATGTCATCACAATTCGCCATGGTCCTTGACATCACAATGCTCCATGAACCGTGACATCACAAGGTTCCAGGACACTTGTCATCACAATGATCCATGATCACTTCCATCACAATGCTCCATGAAACCTGACATCTCAATGCTCCATAGCCTTTGTATTCACAGTGCTCCATGGCCCCTGTAATCACAGTGCTCCATGACAACATTCATCACAATGCTCCAAGACCACTGTCATCACAATGCCCCATGACGCCTGCCATCACAAATCTCCAAGGCCTCTCTTACCAAAAAGCTCCATGTCCCCTGGCATCACAAAGATCTCTGCCCATATCATCACAATGCTCCTTGTCACCTTTGATCACAATGCTCCATGCCCTTTCATCACAATGCTCCAGAATTCTTGTCATCACAATGTTCCTTGACCGTGTCATCACAATGCTCCATGACCCTTGTCATCACAAAGCTCCATGACCCCTGTCATCACAATGATCCATGACTGCTTTCCTCACAGTGCTCCAGTACCCTTTTCATCACAATGCTCCATGCCATTGTCAGCACAATTCTCCTTGGACCCTGTCATCAAAATGCTCCATCCCCTTTTCATCACAATGCTCCAGATAGCCTATCATTACAATGCTCCATGTCCGTGTCATCACAATGCTGCATGCCGTTGTCATCACAATGCTCCATGGCCCCTGTAATCACCATGCTCCATGCCCTTGTCATCACAGTGCTCCAGAACACTTGTCATCATAATACTCCATTCCCGTGTCATCCCATTGCTCAATGACACTTGTCATCAAAATGTTCCTTGGCCTTTGTCATCACAGTGCTCCATGATACCTTATTTCAAAATTCTACATGACCACCGTCATCACAATGCAAGATGACCAATGTCATCACAATGCCCCAGGACACGTGTCATCACATTTCGCCTTGGCCCTTGTCATCTCAAGGCTGTATGAACCGTGTCATCACTAGGTTCCAGGACACTTGTCATCACAGTGATCCATGACCACATTCATCACAATGCTCCATGAACTCTGTTATCTCAATGCTCCATGGCCTTTGTATTCACAATGCTCCATTTTCCCGATAATCGCGTTGCTCCATGAACACTTTCATCACAATGCTCCTGGACCACTGTCACCATAATGCCCCATGACGTCTCTCATCACTGTGCTCCAAGGCCACTCTCATCAAAATGCTCCATGATCTGTGTCAGCACAATATTGCATGACACTTGTCATCACAATGCTCCATGATCCCTGGAATCACAATGATCCCTGCCAATGTCATGACAATGCTCCATGTCTCCTGTCATCACAATGCTCCATGCCCTTGTCATCACAATGCTCCAGGTCTGTTGTCATCACCATGCTTCATGCCCGTGTCATCACAATGCTCCATGAATCTTGTCTTCACAATGCTCCATGGCCCATGTCATCCCAATGCTCCATGACCACTGTCATCACAATTCTCCAAGGCCCCTCTCATCACAATGCTCCACGACACTTGTCATCACATTGCTCCATAACACCTGTCATCACAGTCTTCCCTGCCCATGTCATCACAATGCTCCATGTCCCCTATAATCACAATGCTCCATGCCTGTTTCCTCACAATGCTCCAGAATTCTTGTCATCACAATGTTCCATGACGGTGGCATCACAATGCTCCATGGCCCTTGTCATCACAATGCTCCAGAATTCTTGTCATCACAATGTTCCATGACCGTGTCATCACAATGCTACATGACCCTGGTCATCACAGTTCTCCATGGCCTTTGTCATCACAATGCTCTATGTCGCTTTTCATCACAATTCTCAATGACCACTTTAATCATAACGCTCGCTGACCATTTTCATCACATTTCTCTATTGTCATTACAATTCCCCATGGCCCCTTTCTTCACAATGCTCCATGATGCCTGTCATCACAAAGCTCCATGGCTTTTGTTTTCACAATGCTCCAGGACCAGTTTCCTCACAATACTCCATCCCCCTTGTCATCACAGTGCACAATGAAACCTTTCATTACAATGCTCCATGACACTTGTCATCACAATGCTCCATGGCCTTTATAGTCACAATGCTGACAGGCATTTTCATCACGATGTTCCATGAAAACTTTCATCACATTTCTCCATGACCATTGTCATCACAATAGTCCATACCCTTGTCAACACAATGCTGCATAATCCCTTTCATCACAATTCTCCATGACTGCTGTCATCACAATAATCCAGGACAATTTTCATAACAATGCTTCATGCCCCCAGTCATCACAGTGCTCCATGACACCTTTCATCACAATTCCTACATGATCAATGTCATCACAATGCCCCATGACACCTGTCGTCACAATTCGCTATGACCCTTGTCATCACAATACTCGATGAACCGTGTCATCACAGTGTTCCAGGACACATGTCATCACGATGCTCCATGGCCCCTGTTATCATATTGCTCCATGATCTCTTTCATCACAATGCTCCATGACCACTGTCATCACCATGCCTCATGACGCCTGTCATCTCAATGCTCCATGGCCCCTTTCATCACAATGCTCCATGAACCCAGTCATCACAATGTTCCCTGCCCTTTTCATCACAATGCTCCATGGGCCCTGTCATCACAATGCTCCATGCCCTTGTCATCAAAATGCTCCAGAACTCTTGTCATCATAATGCTCCATGCCAAAGGCATCAAAATGCCCCATGACACTTGTCATCACAATGCTCCATGGCCTTTGTCATCACAATGTTCCATGGCCCCTGTCATCACTGTGCTCCATGATACCTTTCATCACAATTCTAGATGACCACTGTCATCACAATGCCCCATGACAGATGTCATCACAATTCGCCATGGTCCTTGACATCACAATGCTCCATGAACCGTGACATCACAAGGTTCCAGGACACTTGTCATCACAATGATCCATGATCACTTCCATCACAATGCTCCATGAACCCTGACATCTCAATGCTCCATAGCCTTTGTATTCACAGTGCTCCATGGCCCCTGTAATCACAGTGCTCCATGACAACATTCATCACAATGCTCCAAGACCACTGTCATCACAATGCCCCATGACGCCTGCCATCACAAATCTCCAAGGCCTCTCTTACCAAAAAGCTCCATGTCCCCTGGCATCACAAAGATCTCTGCCCATATCATCACAATGCTCCTTGTCACCTTTGATCACAATGCTCCATGCCCTTTCATCACAATGCTCCAGAATTCTTGTCATCACAATGTTCCTTGACCGTGTCATCACAATGCTCCATGACCCTTGTCATCACAAAGCTCCATGACCCCTGTCATCACAATGATCCATGACTGCTTTCCTCACAGTGCTCCAGTACCCTTTTCATCACAATGCTCCATGCCATTGTCAGCACAATTCTCCTTGGACCCTGTCATCAAAATGCTCCATCCCCTTTTCATCACAATGCTCCAGATAGCCTATCATTACAATGCTCCATGTCCGTGTCATCACAATGCTGCATGCCGTTGTCATCACAATGCTCCATGGCCCCTGTAATCACCATGCTCCATGCCCTTGTCATCACAATGCTCCAGAACACTTGTCATCATAATACTCCATTCCCGTGTCATCCCATTGCTCAATGACACTTGTCATCAAAATGTTCCTTGGCCTTTGTCATCACAGTGCTCCATGATACCTTATTTCAAAATTCTACATGACCACCGTCATCACAATGCAAGATGACCAATGTCATCACAATGCCCCAGGACACGTGTCATCACATTTCGCCTTGGCCCTTGTCATCTCAAGGCTGTATGAACCGTGTCATCACTAGGTTCCAGGACACTTGTCATCACAGTGATCCATGACCACATTCATCACAATGCTACATGAACTCTGTTATCTCAATGCTCCATGGCCTTTGTATTCACAATGCTCCATTTTCCCGATAATCGCGTTGCTCCATGAACACTTTCATCACAATGCTCCTGGACCACTGTCACCATAATGCCCCATGACGTCTCTCATCACTGTGCTCCAAGGCCACTCTCATCAAAATGCTCCATGATCTGTGTCAGCACAATATTGCATGACACTTGTCATCACAATGCTCCATGATCCCTGGAATCACAATGATCCCTGCCAATGTCATGACAATGCTCCATGTCTCCTGTCATCACAATGCTCCATGCCCTTGTCATCACAATGCTCCAGGTCTGTTGTCATCACCATGCTTCATGCCCGTGTCATCACAATGCTCCATGAATCTTGTCTTCACAATGCTCCATGGCCCATGTCATCCCAATGCTCCATGACCACTGTCATCACAATTCTCCAAGGCCCCTCTCATCACAACGCTCCACGACACTTGTCATCACATTGCTCCATAACACCTGTCATCACAGTCTTCCCTGCCCATGTCATCACAATGCTCCATGTCCCCTATAATCACAATGCTCCATGCCTGTTTCCTCACAATGCTCCAGAATTCTTGTCATCACAATGTTCCATGACGGTGGCATCACAATGCTCCATGGCCCTTGTCATCACAATGCTCCAGAATTCTTGTCATCACAATGTTCCATGACCGTGTCATCACAATGCTACATGACCCTGGTCATCACAGTTCTCCATGGCCTTTGTCATCACAATGCTCTATGTCGCTTTTCATCACAATTCTCAATGACCACTTTAATCATAACGCTTGCTGACCATTTTCATCACATTTCTCTATTGTCATTACAATTCCCCATGGCCCCTTTCTTCACAATGCTCCATGATGCCTGTCATCACAAAGCTCCATGGCTTTTGTTTTCACAATGCTCCAGGACCAGTTTCCTCACAATACTCCATCCCCCTTGTCATCACAGTGCACAATGAAACCTTTCATTACAATGCTCCATGACACTTGTCATCACAATGCTCCATGGCCTTTATAGTCACAATGCTGACAGGCATTTTCATCACGATGTTCCATGAAAACTTTCATCACATTTCTCCATGACCATTGTCATCACAATAGTCCATACCCTTGTCAACACAATGCTGCATAATCCCTTTCATCACAATTCTCCATGACTGCTGTCATCACAATAATCCAGGACAATTTTCATAACAATGCTTCATGCCCCCAGTCATCACAGTGCTCCATGACACCTTTCATCACAATTCCTACATGATCAATGTCATCACAATGCCCCATGACACCTGTCGTCACAATTCGCTATGACCCTTGTCATCACAATACTCGATGAACCGTGTCATCACAGTGTTCCAGGACACATGTCATCACGATGCTCCATGGCCCCTGTTATCATATTGCTCCATGATCTCTTTCATCACAATGCTCCATGACCACTGTCATCACCATGCCTCATGACGCCTGTCATCTCAATGCTCCATGGCCCCTTTCATCACAATGCTCCATGAACCCAGTCATCACAATGTTCCCTGCCCTTTTCATCACAATGCTCCATGGGCCCTGTCATCACAATGCTCCATGCCCTTGTCATCAAAATGCTCCAGAACTCTTGTCATCATAATGCTCCATGCCAATGGCATCAAAATGCCCCATGACACTTGTCATCACAATGATCCATGGCCCCTGTCATCACAATGCTCCATGCCAATGTCATCAAAATGCCCCATGACACTTGTCATCACAATGCTCCATGGCCTTTGTCATCACAATGTTCCATGGCCCCTGTCATCACAGTGCTCCATGATACCTTTCATCACAATTCTAGATGACCACTGTCATCACAATGCCCCATGACAGATGTCATCACAATTCGCCATGGTCCTTGACATCACAATGCTCCATGAACCGTGACATCACAAGGTTCCAGGACACTTGTCATCACAATGATCCATGATCACTTCCATCACAATGCTCCATGAACCCTGACATCTCAATGCTCCATAGCCTTTGTATTCACAGTGCTCCATGGCCCCTGTAATCACAGTGCTCCATGACAACATTCATCACAATGCTCCAAGACCACTGTCATCACAATGCCCCATGACGCCTGCCATCACAAATCTCCAAGGCCTCTCTTACCAAAAAGCTCCATGTCCCCTGGCATCACAAAGATCTCTGCCCATATCATCACAATGCTCCTTGTCACCTTTGATCACAATGCTCCATGCCCTTTCATCACAATGCTCCAGAATTCTTGTCATCACAATGTTCCTTGACCGTGTCATCACAATGCTCCATGACCCTTGTCATCACAAAGCTCCATGACCCCTGTCATCACAATGATCCATGACTGCTTTCCTCACAGTGCTCCAGTACCCTTTTCATCACAATGCTCCATGCCATTGTCAGCACAATTCTCCTTGGACCCTGTCATCAAAATGCTCCATCCCCTTTTCATCACAATGCTCCAGATAGCCTATCATTACAATGCTCCATGTCCGTGTCATCACAATGCTGCATGCCGTTGTCATCACAATGCTCCATGGCCCCTGTAATCACCATGCTCCATGCCCTTTTCATCACAGTGCTCCAGAACACTTGTCATCATAATACTCCATTCCCGTGTCATCCCATTGCTCAATGACACTTGTCATCAAAATGTTCCTTGGCCTTTGTCATCACAGTGCTCCATGATACCTTATTTCAAAATTCTACATGACCACCGTCATCACAATGCAAGATGACCAATGTCATCACAATGCCCCAGGACACGTGTCATCACATTTCGCCTTGGCCCTTGTCATCTCAAGGCTGTATGAACCGTGTCATCACTAGGTTCCAGGACACTTGTCATCACAGTGATCCATGACCACATTCATCACAATGCTCCATGAACTCTGTTATCTCAATGCTCCATGGCCTTTGTATTCACAATGCTCCATTTTCCCGATAATCGCGTTGCTCCATGAACACTTTCATCACAATGCTCCTGGACCACTGTCACCATAATGCCCCATGACGTCTCTCATCACTGTGCTCCAAGGCCACTCTCATCAAAATGCTCCATGATCTGTGTCAGCACAATATTGCATGACACTTGTCATCACAATGCTCCATGATCCCTGGAATCACAATGATCCCTGCCAATGTCATGACAATGCTCCATGTCTCCTGTCATCACAATGCTCCATGCCCTTGTCATCACAATGCTCCAGGTCTGTTGTCATCACCATGCTTCATGCCCGTGTCATCACAATGCTCCATGAATCTTGTCTTCACAATGCTCCATGGCCCATGTCATCCCAATGCTCCATGACCACTGTCATCACAATTCTCCAAGGCCCCTCTCATCACAATGCTCCACGACACTTGTCATCACATTGCTCCATAACACCTGTCATCACAGTCTTCCCTGCCCATGTCATCACAATGCTCCATGTCCCCTATAATCACAATGCTCCATGCCTGTTTCCTCACAATGCTCCAGAATTCTTGTCATCACAATGTTCCATGACGGTGGCATCACAATGCTCCATGGCCCTTGTCATCACAATGCTCCAGAATTCTTGTCATCACAATGTTCCATGACCGTGTCATCACAATGCTACATGACCCTGGTCATCACAGTTCTCCATGGCCTTTGTCATCACAATGCTCTATGTCGCTTTTCATCACAATTCTCAATGACCACTTTAATCATAACGCTCGCTGACCATTTTCATCACATTTCTCTATTGTCATTACAATTCCCCATGGCCCCTTTCTTCACAATGCTCCATGATGCCTGTCATCACAAAGCTCCATGGCTTTTGTTTTCACAATGCTCCAGGACCAGTTTCCTCACAATACTCCATCCCCCTTGTCATCACAGTGCACAATGAAACCTTTCATTACAATGCTCCATGACACTTGTCATCACAATGCTCCATGGCCTTTATAGTCACAATGCTGACAGGCATTTTCATCACGATGTTCCATGAAAACTTTCATCACATTTCTCCATGACCATTGTCATCACAATAGTCCATACCCTTGTCAACACAATGCTGCATAATCCCTTTCATCACAATTCTCCATGACTGCTGTCATCACAATAATCCAGGACAATTTTCATAACAATGCTTCATGCCCCCAGTCATCACAGTGCTCCATGACACCTTTCATCACAATTCCTACATGATCAATGTCATCACAATGCCCCATGACACCTGTCGTCACAATTCGCTATGACCCTTGTCATCACAATACTCGATGAACCGTGTCATCACAGTGTTCCAGGACACATGTCATCACGATGCTCCATGGCCCCTGTTATCATATTGCTCCATGATCTCTTTCATCACAATGCTCCATGACCACTGTCATCACCATGCCTCATGACGCCTGTCATCTCAATGCTCCATGGCCCCTTTCATCACAATGCTCCATGAACCCAGTCATCACAATGTTCCCTGCCCTTTTCATCACAATGCTCCATGGGCCCTGTCATCACAATGCTCCATGCCCTTGTCATCAAAATGCTCCAGAACTCTTGTCATCATAATGCTCCATGCCAAAGGCATCAAAATGCCCCATGACACTTGTCATCACAATGATCCATGGCCCCTGTCATCACAATGCTCCATGCCAATGTCATCAAAATGCCCCATGACACTTGTCATCACAATGCTCCATGGCCTTTGTCATCACAATGTTCCATGGCCCCTGTCATCACAGTGCTCCATGATACCTTTCATCACAATTCTAGATGACCACTGTCATCACAATGCCCCATGACAGATGTCATCACAATTCGCCATGGTCCTTGACATCACAATGCTCCATGAACCGTGACATCACAAGGTTCCAGGACACTTGTCATCACAATGATCCATGATCACTTCCATCACAATGCTCCATGAACCCTGACATCTCAATGCTCCATAGCCTTTGTATTCACAGTGCTCCATGGCCCCTGTAATCACAGTGCTCCATGACAACATTCATCACAATGCTCCAAGACCACTGTCATCACAATGCCCCATGACGCCTGCCATCACAAATCTCCAAGGCCTCTCTTACCAAAAAGCTCCATGTCCCCTGGCATCACAAAGATCTCTGCCCATATCATCACAATGCTCCTTGTCACCTTTGATCACAATGCTCCATGCCCTTTCATCACAATGCTCCAGAATTCTTGTCATCACAATGTTCCTTGACCGTGTCATCACAATGCTCCATGACCCTTGTCATCACAAAGCTCCATGACCCCTGTCATCACAATGATCCATGACTGCTTTCCTCACAGTGCTCCAGTACCCTTTTCATCACAATGCTCCATGCCATTGTCAGCACAATTCTCCTTGGACCCTGTCATCAAAATGCTCCATCCCCTTTTCATCACAATGCTCCAGATAGCCTATCATTACAATGCTCCATGTCCGTGTCATCACAATGCTGCATGCCGTTGTCATCACAATGCTCCATGGCCCCTGTAATCACCATGCTCCATGCCCTTGTCATCACAATGCTCCAGAACACTTGTCATCATAATACTCCATTCCCGTGTCATCCCATTGCTCAATGACACTTGTCATCAAAATGTTCCTTGGCCTTTGTCATCACAGTGCTCCATGATACCTTATTTCAAAATTCTACATGACCACCGTCATCACAATGCAAGATGACCAATGTCATCACAATGCCCCAGGACACGTGTCATCACATTTCGCCTTGGCCCTTGTCATCTCAAGGCTGTATGAACCGTGTCATCACTAGGGTCCAGGACACTTGTCATCACAGTGATCCATGACCACATTCATCACAATGCTCCATGAACTCTGTTATCTCAATGCTCCATGGCCTTTGTATTCACAATGCTCCATTTTCCCGATAATCGCGTTGCTCCATGAACACTTTCATCACAATGCTCCTGGACCACTGTCACCATAATGCCCCATGACGTCTCTCATCACTGTGCTCCAAGGCCACTCTCATCAAAATGCTCCATGATCTGTGTCAGCACAATATTGCATGACACTTGTCATCACAATGCTCCATGATCCCTGGAATCACAATGATCCCTGCCAATGTCATGACAATGCTCCATGTCTCCTGTCATCACAATGCTCCATGCCCTTGTCATCACAATGCTCCAGGTCTGTTGTCATCACCATGCTTCATGCCCGTGTCATCACAATGCTCCATGAATCTTGTCTTCACAATGCTCCATGGCCCATGTCATCCCAATGCTCCATGACCACTGTCATCACAATTCTCCAAGGCCCCTCTCATCACAATGCTCCACGACACTTGTCATCACATTGCTCCATAACACCTGTCATCACAGTCTTCCCTGCCCATGTCATCACAATGCTCCATGTCCCCTATAATCACAATGCTCCATGCCTGTTTCCTCACAATGCTCCAGAATTCTTGTCATCACAATGTTCCATGACGGTGGCATCACAATGCTCCATGGCCCTTGTCATCACAATGCTCCAGAATTCTTGTCATCACAATGTTCCATGACCGTGTCATCACAATGCTACATGACCCTGGTCATCACAGTTCTCCATGGCCTTTGTCATCACAATGCTCTATGTCGCTTTTCATCACAATTCTCAATGACCACTTTAATCATAACGCTCGCTGACCATTTTCATCACATTTCTCTATTGTCATTACAATTCCCCATGGCCCCTTTCTTCACAATGCTCCATGATGCCTGTCATCACAAAGCTCCATGGCTTTTGTTTTCACAATGCTCCAGGACCAGTTTCCTCACAATACTCCATCCCCCTTGTCATCACAGTGCACAATGAAACCTTTCATTACAATGCTCCATGACACTTGTCATCACAATGCTCCATGGCCTTTATAGTCACAATGCTGACAGGCATTTTCATCACGATGTTCCATGAAAACTTTCATCACATTTCTCCATGACCATTGTCATCACAATAGTCCATACCCTTGTCAACACAATGCTGCATAATCCCTTTCATCACAATTCTCCATGACTGCTGTCATCACAATAATCCAGGGCAATTTTCATAACAATGCTTCATGCCCCCAGTCATCACAGTGCTCCATGACACCTTTCATCACAATTCCTACATGATCAATGTCATCACAATGCCCCATGACACCTGTCGTCACAATTCGCTATGACCCTTGTCATCACAATACTCGATGAACCGTGTCATCACAGTGTTCCAGGACACATGTCATCACGATGCTCCATGGCCCCTGTTATCATATTGCTCCATGATCTCTTTCATCACAATGCTCCATGACCACTGTCATCACCATGCCTCATGACGCCTGTCATCTCAATGCTCCATGGCCCCTTTCATCACAATGCTCCATGAACCCAGTCATCACAATGTTCCCTGCCCTTTTCATCACAATGCTCCATGGGCCCTGTCATCACAATGCTCCATGCCCTTGTCATCAAAATGCTCCAGAACTCTTGTCATCATAATGCTCCATGCCAATGGCATCAAAATGCCCCATGACACTTGTCATCACAATGATCCATGGCCCCTGTCATCACAATGCTCCATGCCAATGTCATCAAAATGCCCCATGACACTTGTCATCACAATGCTCCATGGCCTTTGTCATCACAATGTTCCATGGCCCCTGTCATCACAGTGCTCCATGATACCTTTCATCACAATTCTAGATGACCACTGTCATCACAATGCCCCATGACAGATGTCATCACAATTCGCCATGGTCCTTGACATCACAATGCTCCATGAACCGTGACATCACAAGGTTCCAGGACACTTGTCATCACAATGATCCATGATCACTTCCATCACAATGCTCCATGAACCCTGACATCTCAATGCTCCATAGCCTTTGTATTCACAGTGCTCCATGGCCCCTGTAATCACAGTGCTCCATGACAACATTCATCACAATGCTCCAAGACCACTGTCATCACAATGCCCCATGACGCCTGCCATCACAAATCTCCAAGGCCTCTCTTACCAAAAAGCTCCATGTCCCCTGGCATCACAAAGATCTCTGCCCATATCATCACAATGCTCCTTGTCACCTTTGATCACAATGCTCCATGCCCTTTCATCACAATGCTCCAGAATTCTTGTCATCACAATGTTCCTTGACCGTGTCATCACAATGCTCCATGACCCTTGTCATCACAAAGCTCCATGACCCCTGTCATCACAATGATCCATGACTGCTTTCCTCACAGTGCTCCAGTACCCTTTTCATCACAATGCTCCATGCCATTGTCAGCACAATTCTCCTTGGACCCTGTCATCAAAATGCTCCATCCCCTTTTCATCACAATGCTCCAGATAGCCTATCATTACAATGCTCCATGTCCGTGTCATCACAATGCTCCATGCCGTTGTCATCACAATGCTCCATGGCCCCTGTAATCACCATGCTCCATGCCCTTGTCATCACAATGCTCCAGAACACTTGTCATCATAATACTCCATTCCCGTGTCATCCCATTGCTCAATGACACTTGTCATCAAAATGTTCCTTGGCCTTTGTCATCACAGTGCTCCATGATACCTTATTTCAAAATTCTACATGACCACCGTCATCACAATGCAAGATGACCAATGTCATCACAATGCCCCAGGACACGTGTCATCACATTTCGCCTTGGCCCTTGTCATCTCAAGGCTGTATGAACCGTGTCATCACTAGGTTCCAGGACACTTGTCATCACAGTGATCCATGACCACATTCATCACAATGCTCCATGAACTCTGTTATCTCAATGCTCCATGGCCTTTGTATTCACAATGCTCCATTTTCCCGATAATCGCGTTGCTCCATGAACACTTTCATGACAATGCTCCTGGACCACTGTCACCATAATGCCCCATGACGTCTCTCATCACTGTGCTCCAAGGCCACTCTCATCAAAATGCTCCATGATCTGTGTCAGCACAATATTGCATGACACTTGTCATCACAATGCTCCATGATCCCTGGAATCACAATGATCCCTGCCAATGTCATGACAATGCTCCATGTCTCCTGTCATCACAATGCTCCATGCCCTTGTCATCACAATGCTCCAGGTCTGTTGTCATCACCATGCTTCATGCCCGTGTCATCACAATGCTCCATGAATCTTGTCTTCACAATGCTCCATGGCCCATGTCATCCCAATGCTCCATGACCACTGTCATCACAATTCTCCAAGGCCCCTCTCATCACAATGCTCCACGACACTTGTCATCACATTGCTCCATAACACCTGTCATCACAGTGTTCCCTGCCCATGTCATCACAATGCTCCATGTCCCCTATAATCACAATGCTCCATGCATGTTTCCTCACAATGCTCCAGAATTCTTGTCATCACAATGTTCCATGACGGTGGCATCACAATGCTCCATGGCCCTTGTCATCACAATGCTCCAGAATTCTTGTCATCACAATGTTCCATGACCGTGTCATCACAATGCTACATGACCCTGGTCATCACAGTTCTCCATGACCTTTGTCATCACAATGCTCTATGTCGCTTTTCATCACAATTCGCAATGACCAATTTAATCATAACGCTCGCTGACCATTTTCCTCACATTTCTCTGTCATTACAATTCCCCATGGCCCCTTTCTTCACAATGCTCCATGATGCCTGTCATCACAAAGCTCCATGGCTTTTGTTTTCACAATGCTCCAGGACCAGTTTCATCACAATACTCCATCCCCCTTGTCATCACAGTGCACAATGAAACCTTTCATTACAATGCTCCATGACACTTGTCATCACAATGCTCCATGGCCTTTATAGTCACAATGCTGCCAGGCATTTTCATCACGATGTTCCATGAAAACTTTCATCACATTTCTCCATGACCATTGTCATCACAATAGTCCATACCCTTGTCAACACAATGCTGCATAATCCCTTTCATCACAATTCTCCATGACTGCTGTCATCACAATAATCCAGGACAATTTTCATAACAATGCTTCATGCCCCCAGTCATCACAGTGCTCCATGACACCTTTCATCACAATTCCTACATGATCAATGTCATCACAATGCCCCATGACACCTGTCGTCACAATTCGCTATGACCCTTGTCATCACAATACTCGATGAACCGTGTCATCACAGTGTTCCAGGACACATGTCATCACGATGCTCCATGGCCCCTGTTATCATATTGCTCCATGATCTCTTTCATCACAATGCTCCATGACCACTGTCATCACCATGCCTCATGACGCCTGTCATCTCAATGCTCCATGGCCCCTTTCATCACAATGCTCCATGAACCCAGTCATCACAATGTTCCCTGCCCTTTTCATCACAATGCTCCATGGGCCCTGTCATCACAATGCTCCATGCCCTTGTCATCAAAATGCTCCAGAACTCTTGTCATCATAATGCTCCATGCCAATGGCATCAAAATGCCCCATGACACTTGTCATCACAATGATCCATGGCCCCTGTCATCACAATGCTCCATGCCAATGTCATCAAAATGCCCCATGACACTTGTCATCACAATGCTCCATGGCCTTTGTCATCACAATGTTCCATGACCCCTGTCATCACAGTGCTCCATGATACCTTTCATCACAATTCTAGATGACCACTGTCATCACAATGCCCCATGACAGATGTCATCACAATTCGCCATGGTCCTTGACATCACAATGCTCCATGAACCGTGACATCACAAGGTTCCAGGACACTTGTCATCACAATGATCCATGATCACTTCCATCACAATGCTCCATGAACCCTGACATCTCAATGCTCCATAGCCTTTGTATTCACAGTGCTCCATGGCCCCTGTAATCACAGTGCTCCATGACAACATTCATCACAATGCTCCAAGACCACTGTCATCACAATGCCCCATGACGCCTGCCATCACAAATCTCCAAGGCCTCTCTTACCAAAAAGCTCCATGTCCCCTGGCATCACAAAGATCTCTGCCCATATCATCACAATGCTCCTTGTCACCTTTGATCACAATGCTCCATGCCCTTTCATCACAATGCTCCAGAATTCTTGTCATCACAATGTTCCTTGACCGTGTCATCACAATGCTCCATGACCCTTGTCATCACAAAGCTCCATGACCCCTGTCATCACAATGATCCATGACTGCTTTCCTCACAGTGCTCCAGTACCCTTTTCATCACAATGCTCCATGCCATTGTCAGCACAATTCTCCTTGGACCCTGTCATCAAAATGCTCCATCCCCTTTTCATCACAATGCTCCAGATAGCCTATCATTACAATGCTCCATGTCCGTGTCATCACAATGCTGCATGCCGTTGTCATCACAATGCTCCATGGCCCCTGTAATCACCATGCTCCATGCCCTTGTCATCACAATGCTCCAGAACACTTGTCATCATAATACTCCATTCCCGTGTCATCCCATTGCTCAATGACACTTGTCATCAAAATGTTCCTTGGCCTTTGTCATCACAGTGCTCCATGATACCTTATTTCAAAATTCTACATGACCACCGTCATCACAATGCAAGATGACCAATGTCATCACAATGCCCCAGGACACGTGTCATCACATTTCGCCTTGGCCCTTGTCATCTCAAGGCTGTATGAACCGTGTCATCACTAGGTTCCAGGACACTTGTCATCACAGTGATCCATGACCACATTCATCACAATGCTCCATGAACTCTGTTATCTCAATGCTCCATGGCCTTTGTATTCACAATGCTCCATTTTCCCGATAATCGCGTTGCTCCATGAACACTTTCATCACAATGCTCCTGGACCACTGTCACCATAATGCCCCATGACGTCTCTCATCACTGTGCTCCAAGGCCACTCTCATCAAAATGCTCCATGATCTGTGTCAGCACAATATTGCATGACACTTGTCATCACAATGCTCCATGATCCCTGGAATCACAATGATCCCTGCCAATGTCATGACAATGCTCCATGTCTCCTGTCATCACAATGCTCCATGCCCTTGTCATCACAATGCTCCAGGTCTGTTGTCATCACCATGCTTCATGCCCGTGTCATCACAATGCTCCATGAATCTTGTCTTCACAATGCTCCATGGCCCATGTCATCCCAATGCTCCATGACCACTGTCATCACAATTCTCCAAGGCCCCTCTCATCACAATGCTCCACGACACTTGTCATCACATTGCTCCATAACACCTGTCATCACAGTGGTCCCTGCCCATGTCATCACAATGCTCCATGTCCCCTATAATCACAATGCTCCATGCATGTTTCCTCACAATGCTCCAGAATTCTTGTCATCACAATGTTCCATGACGGTGGCACCACAATGCTCCATGGCCCTTGTCATCACAATGCTCCAGAATTCTTGTCATCACAATGTTCCATGACCGTGTCATCACAATGCTACATGACCCTGGTCATCACAGTTCTCCATGACCTTTGTCATCACAATGCTCTATGTCGCTTTTCATCACAATTCTCAATGACCAATTTAATCATAACGCTCGCTGACCATTTTCCTCACATTTCTCTGTCATTACAATTCCCCATGGCCCCTTTCTTCACAATGCTCCATGATGCCTGTCATCACAAAGCACCATGGCTTTTGTTTTCACAATGCTCCAGGACCAGTTTCATCACAATACTCCATCCCCCTTGTCATCACAGTGCACAATGAAACCTTTCATTACAATGCTCCATGACACTTGTCATCACAATGCTCCATGGCCTTTATAGTCACAATGCTGACAGGCATTTTCATCACGATGTTCCATGAAAACTTTCATCACATTTCTCCATGACCATTGTCATCACAATAGTCCATACCCTTGTCAACACAATGCTGCATAATCCCTTTCATCACAATTCTCCATGACTGCTGTCATCACAATAATCCAGGACAATTTTCATAACAATGCTTCATGCCCCCAGTCATCACAGTGCTCCATGACACCTTTCATCACAATTCCTACATGATCAATGTCATCACAATGCCCCATGACACCTGTCGTCACAATTCGCTATGACCCTTGTCATCACAATACTCGATGAACCGTGTCATCACAGTGTTCCAGGACACATGTCATCACGATGCTCCATGGCCCCTGTTATCATATTGCTCCATGATCTCTTTCATCACAATGCTCCATGACCACTGTCATCACCATGCCTCATGACGCCTGTCATCTCAATGCTCCATGGCCCCTTTCATCACAATGCTCCATGAACCCAGTCATCACAATGTTCCCTGCCCTTTTCATCACAATGCTCCATGGGCCCTGTCATCACAATGCTCCATGCCCTTGTCATCAAAATGCTCCAGAACTCTTGTCATCATAATGCTCCATGCCAATGGCATCAAAATGCCCCATGACACTTGTCATCACAATGATCCATGGCCCCTGTCATCACAATGCTCCATGCCAATGTCATCAAAATGCCCCATGACACTTGTCATCACAATGCTCCATGGCCTTTGTCATCACAATGTTCCATGACCCCTGTCATCACAGTGCTCCATGATACCTTTCATCACAATTCTAGATGACCACTGTCATCACAATGCCCCATGACAGATGTCATCACAATTCGCCATGGTCCTTGACATCACAATGCTCCATGAACCGTGACATCACAAGGTTCCAGGACACTTGTCATCACAATGATCCATGATCACTTCCATCACAATGCTCCATGAACCCTGACATCTCAATGCTCCATAGCCTTTGTATTCACAGTGCTCCATGGCCCCTGTAATCACAGTGCTCCATGACAACATTCATCACAATGCTCCAAGACCACTGTCATCACAATGCCCCATGACGCCTGCCATCACAAATCTCCAAGGCCTCTCTTACCAAAAAGCTCCATGTCCCCTGGCATCACAAAGATCTCTGCCCATATCATCACAATGCTCCTTGTCACCTTTGATCACAATGCTCCATGCCCTTTCATCACAATGCTCCAGAATTCTTGTCATCACAATGTTCCTTGACCGTGTCATCACAATGCTCCATGACCCTTGTCATCACAAAGCTCCATGACCCCTGTCATCACAATGATCCATGACTGCTTTCCTCACAGTGCTCCAGTACCCTTTTCATCACAATGCTCCATGCCATTGTCAGCACAATTCTCCTTGGACCCTGTCATCAAAATGCTCCATCCCCTTTTCATCACAATGCTCCAGATAGCCTATCATTACAATGCTCCATGTCCGTGTCATCACAATGCTGCATGCCGTTGTCATCACAATGCTCCATGGCCCCTGTAATCACCATGCTCCATGCCCTTGTCATCACAATGCTCCAGAACACTTGTCATCATAATACTCCATTCCCGTGTCATCCCATTGCTCAATGACACTTGTCATCAAAATGTTCCTTGGCCTTTGTCATCACAGTGCTCCATGATACCTTATTTCAAAATTCTACATGACCACCGTCATCACAATGCAAGATGACCAATGTCATCACAATGCCCCAGGACACGTGTCATCACATTTCGCCTTGGCCCTTGTCATCTCAAGGCTGTATGAACCGTGTCATCACTAGGTTCCAGGACACTTGTCATCACAGTGATCCATGACCACATTCATCACAATGCTCCATGAACTCTGTTATCTCAATGCTCCATGGCCTTTGTATTCACAATGCTCCATTTTCCCGATAATCGCGTTGCTCCATGAACACTTTCATCACAATGCTCCTGGACCACTGTCACCATAATGCCCCATGACGTCTCTCATCACTGTGCTCCAAGGCCACTCTCATCAAAATGCTCCATGATCTGTGTCAGCACAATATTGCATGACACTTGTCATCACAATGCTCCATGATCCCTGGAATCACAATGATCCCTGCCAATGTCATGACAATGCTCCATGTCTCCTGTCATCACAATGCTCCATGCCCTTGTCATCACAATGCTCCAGGTCTGTTGTCATCACCATGCTTCATGCCCGTGTCATCACAATGCTCCATGAATCTTGTCTTCACAATGCTCCATGGCCCATGTCATCCCAATGCTCCATGACCACTGTCATCACAATTCTCCAAGGCCCCTCTCATCACAATGCTCCACGACACTTGTCATCACATTGCTCCATAACACCTGTCATCACAGTGGTCCCTGCCCATGTCATCACAATGCTCCATGTCCCCTATAATCACAATGCTCCATGCCTGTTTCCTCACAATGCTCCAGAATTCTTGTCATCACAATGTTCCATGACGGTGGCATCACAATGCTCCATGGCCCTTGTCATCACAATGCTCCAGAATTCTTGTCATCACAATGTTCCATGACCGTGTCATCACAATGCTACATGACCCTGGTCATCACAGTTCTCCATGACCTTTGTCATCACAATGCTCTATGTCGCTTTTCATCACAATTCTCAATGACCAATTTAATCATAACGCTCGCTGACCATTTTCCTCACATTTCTCTATTGTCATTACAATTCCCCATGGCCCCTTTCTTCACAATGCTCCATGATGCCTGTCATCACAAAGCTCCATGGCTTTTGTTTTCACAATGCTCCAGGACCAGTTTCCTCACAATACTCCATCCCCCTTGTCATCACAGTGCACAATGAAACCTTTCATTACAATGCTCCATGACACTTGTCATCACAATGCTCCATGGCCTTTATAGTCACAATGCTCCCAGGCATTTTCATCACGATGTTCCATGAAAACTTTCATCACATTTCTCCATGACCATTGTCATCACAATAGTCCATACCCTTGTCAACACAATGCTGCATAATCCCTTTCATCACAATTCTCCATGACTGCTGTCATCACAATAATCCAGGACAATTTTCATAACAATGCTTCATGCCCCCTGTCATCACAGTGCTCCATGACACCTTTCATCACAATTCCTAGATGATCAATGTCATCACAATGCCCCATGACACCTGTCGTCACAATTCGCTATGACCCTTGTCATCACAATACTCGATGAACCGTGTCATCACAGTTTTCCAGGACACATGTCATCACGATGATCCATGACGACTTTCATCACAATGCTCCAATACACCTGTCATCACAATGCTCCATGGCCCCTGTTATCATATTGCTCCATGATCTCTTTCATCACAATGCTCCATGACCACTGTCATCACCATGCCTCATGACGCCTGTCATCTCAATGCTCCATGGCCCCTTTCATCACAATGCTCCATGAACCCAGTCATCACAATGTTCCCTGCCCTTTTCATCACAATGCTCCATGGGCCCTGTCATCACAATGCTCCATGCCCTTGTCATCAAAATGCTCCAGAACTCTTGTCATCATAATGCTCCATGCCAATGGCATCAAAATGCCCCATGACACTTGTCATCACAATGATCCATGGCCCCTGTCATCACAATGCTCCATGCCAATGTCATCAAAATGCCCCATGACACTTGTCATCACAATGCTCCATGGCCTTTGTCATCACAATGTTCCATGGCCCCTGTCATCACAGTGCTCCATGATACCTTTCATCACAATTCTAGATGACCACTGTCATCACAATGCCCCATGACAGATGTCATCACAATTCGCCATGGTCCTTGACATCACAATGCTCCATGAACCGTGACATCACAAGGTTCCAGGACACTTGTCATCACAATGATCCATGATCACTTCCATCACAATGCTCCATGAACCCTGACATCTCAATGCTCCATAGCCTTTGTATTCACAGTGCTCCATGGCCCCTGTAATCACAGTGCTCCATGACAACATTCATCACAATGCTCCAAGACCACTGTCATCACAATGCCCCATGACGCCTGCCATCACAAATCTCCAAGGCCTCTCTTACCAAAAAGCTCCATGTCCCCTGGCATCACAAAGATCTCTGCCCATATCATCACAATGCTCCTTGTCACCTTTGATCACAATGCTCCATGCCCTTTCATCACAATGCTCCAGAATTCTTGTCATCACAATGTTCCTTGACCGTGTCATCACAATGCTCCATGACCCTTGTCATCACAAAGCTCCATGACCCCTGTCATCACAATGATCCATGACTGCTTTCCTCACAGTGCTCCAGTACCCTTTTCATCACAATGCTCCATGCCATTGTCAGCACAATTCTCCTTGGACCCTGTCATCAAAATGCTCCATCCCCTTTTCATCACAATGCTCCAGATAGCCTATCATTACAATGCTCCATGTCCGTGTCATCACAATGCTCCATGCCGTTGTCATCACAATGCTCCATGGCCCCTGTAATCACCATGCTCCATGCCCTTGTCATCACAATGCTCCAGAACACTTGTCATCATAATACTCCATTCCCGTGTCATCCCATTGCTCAATGACACTTGTCATCAAAATGTTCCTTGGCCTTTGTCATCACAGTGCTCCATGATACCTTATTTCAAAATTCTACATGACCACCGTCATCACAATGCAAGATGACCAATGTCATCACAAGGCCCCAGGACACGTGTCATCACATTTCGCCTTGGCCCTTGTCATCTCAAGGCTGTATGAACCGTGTCATCACTAGGTTCCAGGACACTTGTCATCACAGTGATCCATGACCACATTCATCACAATGCTCCATGAACTCTGTTATCTCAATGCTCCATGGCCTTTGTATTCACAATGCTCCATTTTCCCGATAATCGCGTTGCTCCATGAACACTTTCATCACAATGCTCCTGGACCACTGTCACCATAATGCCCCATGACGTCTCTCATCACTGTGCTCCAAGGCCACTCTCATCAAAATGCTCCAGGATCTGTGTCAGCACAATATTGCATGACACTTGTCATCACAATGCTCCATGATCCCTGGAATCACAATGATCCCTGCCAATGTCATGACAATGCTCCATGTCTCCTGTCATCACAATGCTCCATGCCCTTGTCATCACAATGCTCCAGGTCTGTTGTCATCACCATGCTTCATGCCCGTGTCATCACAATGCTCCATGATTCTTCTCTTCACAATGCTCCATGACCACTGTCATCACAATTCTCCAAGGCCCCTCTCATCACAATGCTCCTCGACACTTGTCATCACATTGCTCCATAACACCTGTCATCACAGTCTTCCCTGCCCATGTCATCACAATGCTCCTTGTCCCCAATAATCACAATGCTCCATGCATGTTTCCTCACAATGCTCCAGAATTCTTGTCATCACAATGTTCCATGACGGTGGCATCACAATGCTCCATGGCCCTTGTCATCACAATGCTCCAGAATTCTTGTCATCACAATGTTCCATGACCGTGTCATCACAATGCTACATGACCCTGGTCATCACAGTTCTCCATGGCCTTTGTCATCACAATGCTCTATGTCGCTTTTCATCACAATTCTCAATGACCACTTTAATCATAACGCTCGCTGACCATTTTCATCACATTTCTCTATTGTCATTACAATTCCCCATGGCCCCTTTCTTCACAATGCTCCATGATGCCTGTCATCACAAAGCTCCATGGCTTTTGTTTTCACAATGCTCCAACACCAGTTTCATCACAATACTCCATCCCCCTTGTCATCACAGTGCACAATGAAACCTTTCATTACAATGCTCCATGACACTTGTCATCACAATGCTCCATGGCCTTTATAGTCACAATGCTGCCAGGCATTTTCATCACGATGTTCCATGAAAACTTTCATCACATTTCTCCATGACCATTGTCATCACAATAGTCCATACCCTTGTCAACACAATGCTGCATAATCCCTTTCATCACAATTCTCCATGACTGCTGTCATCACAAAAATCCAGGACAATTTTCATAACAATGCTTCATGCCCCCAGTCATCACAGTGCTCCATGACACCTTTCATCACAATTCCTACATGATCAATGTCATCACAATGCCCCATGACACCTGTCGTCACAATTCGCTATGACCTTTGTCATCACAATACTCGATGAACCGTGTCATCACAGTGTTCCTGGACACATGTCATCACGATGCTCCATGGCCCCTGTTATCATATTGCTCCATGATCTCTTTCATCACAATGCTCCATGACCACTGTCATCACCATGCCTCATGACGCCTGTCATCTCAATGCTCCATGGCCCCTTTCATCACAATGCTCCATGAACCCAGTCATCACAATGTTCCCTGCCCTTTTCATCACAATGCTCCATGGGCCCTGTCATCACAATGCTCCATGCCCTTGTCATCAAAATGCTCCAGAACTCTTGTCATCATAATGCTCCATGCCAATGGCATCAAAATGCCCCATGACACTTGTCATCACAATGATCCATGGCCCCTGTCATCACAATGCTCCATGCCAATGTCATCAAAATGCCCCATGACACTTGTCATCACAATGCTCCATGGCCTTTGTCATCACAATGTTCCATGACCCCTGTCATCACAGTGCTCCATGATACCTTTCATCACAATTCTAGATGACCACTGTCATCACAATGCCCCATGACAGATGTCATCACAATTCGCCATGGTCCTTGACATCACAATGCTCCATGAACCGTGACATCACCAGGTTCCAGGACACTTGTCATCACAATGATCCATGATCACTTCCATCACAATGCTCCATGAACCCTGACATCTCAATGCTCCATAGCCTTTGTATTCACAGTGCTCCATGGCCCCTGTAATCACAGTGCTCCATGACAACATTCATCACAATGCTCCAAGACCACTGTCATCACAATGCCCCATGACGCCTGCCATCACAAATCTCCAAGGCCTCTCTTACCAAAAAGCTCCATGTCCCCTGGCATCACAAAGATCTCTGCCCATATCATCACAATGCTCCTTGTCACCTTTGATCACAATGCTCCATGCCCTTTCATCACAATGCTCCAGAATTCTTGTCATCACAATGTTCCTTGACCGTGTCATCACAATGCTCCATGACCCTTGTCATCACAAAGCTCCATGACCCCTGTCATCACAATGATCCATGACTGCTTTCCTCACAGTGCTCCAGTACCCTTTTCATCACAATGCTCCATGCCATTGTCAGCACAATTCTCCTTGGACCCTGTCATCAAAATGCTCCATCCCCTTTTCATCACAATGCTCCAGATAGCCTATCATTACAATGCTCCATGTCCGTGTCATCACAATGCTGCATGCCGTTGTCATCACAATGCTCCATGGCCCCTGTAATCACCATGCTCCATGCCCTTGTCATCACAATGCTCCAGAACACTTGTCATCATAATACTCCATTCCCGTGTCATCCCATTGCTCAATGACACTTGTCATCAAAATGTTCCTTGGCCTTTGTCATCACAGTGCTCCATGATACCTTATTTCAAAATTCTACATGACCACCGTCATCACAATGCAAGATGACCAATGTCATCACAATGCCCCAGGACACGTGTCATCACATTTCGCCTTGGCCCTTGTCATCTCAAGGCTGTATGAACCGTGTCATCACTAGGTTCCAGGACACTTGTCATCACAGTGATCCATGACCACATTCATCACAATGCTCCATGAACTCTGTTATCTCAATGCTCCATGGCCTTTGTATTCACAATGCTCCATTTTCCCGATAATCGCGTTGCTCCATGAACACTTTCATCACAATGCTCCTGGACCACTGTCACCATAATGCCCCATGACGTCTCTCATCACTGTGCTCCAAGGCCACTCTCATCAAAATGCTCCATGATCTGTGTCAGCACAATATTGCATGACACTTGTCATCACAATGCTCCATGATCCCTGGAATCACAATGATCCCTGCCAATGTCATGACAATGCTCCATGTCTCCTGTCATCACAATGCTCCATGCCCTTGTCATCACAATGCTCCAGGTCTGTTGTCATCACCATGCTTCATGCCCGTGTCATCACAATGCTCCATGAATCTTGTCTTCACAATGCTCCATGGCCCATGTCATCCCAATGCTCCATGACCACTGTCATCACAATTCTCCAAGGCCCCTCTCATCACAATGCTCCACGACACTTGTCATCACATTGCTCCATAACACCTGTCATCACAGTGGTCCCTGCCCATGTCATCACAATGCTCCATGTCCCCTATAATCACAATGCTCCATGCCTGTTTCCTCACAATGCTCCAGAATTCTTGTCATCACAATGTTCCATGACGGTGGCATCACAATGCTCCATGGCCCTTGTCATCACAATGCTCCAGAATTCTTGTCATCACAATGTTCCATGACCGTGTCATCACAATGCTACATGACCCTGGTCATCACAGTTCTCCATGACCTTTGTCATCACAATGCTCTATGTCGCTTTTCATCACAATTCTCAATGACCAATTTAATCATAACGCTCGCTGACCATTTTCCTCACATTTCTCTATTGTCATTACAATTCCCCATGGCCCCTTTCTTCACAATGCTCCATGATGCCTGTCATCACAAAGCTCCATGGCTTTTGTTTTCACAATGCTCCAGGACCAGTTTCCTCACAATACTCCATCCCCCTTGTCATCACAGTGCACAATGAAACCTTTCATTACAATGCTCCATGACACTTGTCATCACAATGCTCCATGGCCTTTATAGTCACAATGCTCCCAGGCATTTTCATCACGATGTTCCATGAAAACTTTCATCACATTTCTCCATGACCATTGTCATCACAATAGTCCATACCCTTGTCAACACAATGCTGCATAATCCCTTTCATCACAATTCTCCATGACTGCTGTCATCACAATAATCCAGGACAATTTTCATAACAATGCTTCATGCCCCCTGTCATCACAGTGCTCCATGACACCTTTCATCACAATTCCTAGATGATCAATGTCATCACAATGCCCCATGACACCTGTCGTCACAATTCGCTATGACCCTTGTCATCACAATACTCGATGAACCGTGTCATCACAGTTTTCCAGGACACATGTCATCACGATGATCCATGACGACTTTCATCACAATGCTCCAATACACCTGTCATCACAATGCTCCATGGCCCCTGTTATCATATTGCTCCATGATCTCTTTCATCACAATGCTCCATGACCACTGTCATCACCATGCCTCATGACGCCTGTCATCTCAATGCTCCATGGCCCCTTTCATCACAATGCTCCATGAACCCAGTCATCACAATGTTCCCTGCCCTTTTCATCACAATGCTCCATGGGCCCTGTCATCACAATGCTCCATGCCCTTGTCATCAAAATGCTCCAGAACTCTTGTCATCATAATGCTCCATGCCAATGGCATCAAAATGCCCCATGACACTTGTCATCACAATGATCCATGGCCCCTGTCATCACAATGCTCCATGCCAATGTCATCAAAATGCCCCATGACACTTGTCATCACAATGCTCCATGGCCTTTGTCATCACAATGTTCCATGGCCCCTGTCATCACAGTGCTCCATGATACCTTTCATCACAATTCTAGATGACCACTGTCATCACAATGCCCCATGACAGATGTCATCACAATTCGCCATGGTCCTTGACATCACAATGCTCCATGAACCGTGACATCACAAGGTTCCAGGACACTTGTCATCACAATGATCCATGATCACTTCCATCACAATGCTCCATGAACCCTGACATCTCAATGCTCCATAGCCTTTGTATTCACAGTGCTCCATGGCCCCTGTAATCACAGTGCTCCATGACAACATTCATCACAATGCTCCAAGACCACTGTCATCACAATGCCCCATGACGCCTGCCATCACAAATCTCCAAGGCCTCTCTTACCAAAAAGCTCCATGTCCCCTGGCATCACAAAGATCTCTGCCCATATCATCACAATGCTCCTTGTCACCTTTGATCACAATGCTCCATGCCCTTTCATCACAATGCTCCAGAATTCTTGTCATCACAATGTTCCTTGACCGTGTCATCACAATGCTCCATGACCCTTGTCATCACAAAGCTCCATGACCCCTGTCATCACAATGATCCATGACTGCTTTCCTCACAGTGCTCCAGTACCCTTTTCATCACAATGCTCCATGCCATTGTCAGCACAATTCTCCTTGGACCCTGTCATCAAAATGCTCCATCCCCTTTTCATCACAATGCTCCAGATAGCCTATCATTACAATGCTCCATGTCCGTGTCATCACAATGCTCCATGCCGTTGTCATCACAATGCTCCATGGCCCCTGTAATCACCATGCTCCATGCCCTTGTCATCACAATGCTCCAGAACACTTGTCATCATAATACTCCATTCCCGTGTCATCCCATTGCTCAATGACACTTGTCATCAAAATGTTCCTTGGCCTTTGTCATCACAGTGCTCCATGATACCTTATTTCAAAATTCTACATGACCACCGTCATCACAATGCAAGATGACCAATGTCATCACAAGGCCCCAGGACACGTGTCATCACATTTCGCCTTGGCCCTTGTCATCTCAAGGCTGTATGAACCGTGTCATCACTAGGTTCCAGGACACTTGTCATCACAGTGATCCATGACCACATTCATCACAATGCTCCATGAACTCTGTTATCTCAATGCTCCATGGCCTTTGTATTCACAATGCTCCATTTTCCCGATAATCGCGTTGCTCCATGAACACTTTCATCACAATGCTCCTGGACCACTGTCACCATAATGCCCCATGACGTCTCTCATCACTGTGCTCCAAGGCCACTCTCATCAAAATGCTCCAGGATCTGTGTCAGCACAATATTGCATGACACTTGTCATCACAATGCTCCATGATCCCTGGAATCACAATGATCCCTGCCAATGTCATGACAATGCTCCATGTCTCCTGTCATCACAATGCTCCATGCCCTTGTCATCACAATGCTCCAGGTCTGTTGTCATCACCATGCTTCATGCCCGTGTCATCACAATGCTCCATGATTCTTCTCTTCACAATGCTCCATGACCACTGTCATCACAATTCTCCAAGGCCCCTCTCATCACAATGCTCCTCGACACTTGTCATCACATTGCTCCATAACACCTGTCATCACAGTCTTCCCTGCCCATGTCATCACAATGCTCCTTGTCCCCAATAATCACAATGCTCCATGCATGTTTCCTCACAATGCTCCAGAATTCTTGTCATCACAATGTTCCATGACGGTGGCATCACAATGCTCCATGGCCCTTGTCATCACAATGCTCCAGAATTCTTGTCATCACAATGTTCCATGACCGTGTCATCACAATGCTACATGACCCTGGTCATCACAGTTCTCCATGGCCTTTGTCATCACAATGCTCTATGTCGCTTTTCATCACAATTCTCAATGACCACTTTAATCATAACGCTCGCTGACCATTTTCATCACATTTCTCTATTGTCATTACAATTCCCCATGGCCCCTTTCTTCACAATGCTCCATGATGCCTGTCATCACAAAGCTCCATGGCTTTTGTTTTCACAATGCTCCAACACCAGTTTCATCACAATACTCCATCCCCCTTGTCATCACAGTGCACAATGAAACCTTTCATTACAATGCTCCATGACACTTGTCATCACAATGCTCCATGGCCTTTATAGTCACAATGCTGCCAGGCATTTTCATCACGATGTTCCATGAAAACTTTCATCACATTTCTCCATGACCATTGTCATCACAATAGTCCATACCCTTGTCAACACAATGCTGCATAATCCCTTTCATCACAATTCTCCATGACTGCTGTCATCACAAAAATCCAGGACAATTTTCATAACAATGCTTCATGCCCCCAGTCATCACAGTGCTCCATGACACCTTTCATCACAATTCCTACATGATCAATGTCATCACAATGCCCCATGACACCTGTCGTCACAATTCGCTATGACCTTTGTCATCACAATACTCGATGAACCGTGTCATCACAGTGTTCCTGGACACATGTCATCACGATGCTCCATGGCCCCTGTTATCATATTGCTCCATGATCTCTTTCATCACAATGCTCCATGACCACTGTCATCACCATGCCTCATGACGCCTGTCATCTCAATGCTCCATGGCCCCTTTCATCACAATGCTCCATGAACCCAGTCATCACAATGTTCCCTGCCCTTTTCATCACAATGCTCCATGGGCCCTGTCATCACAATGCTCCATGCCCTTGTCATCAAAATGCTCCAGAACTCTTGTCATCATAATGCTCCATGCCAATGGCATCAAAATGCCCCATGACACTTGTCATCACAATGATCCATGGCCCCTGTCATCACAATGCTCCATGCCAATGTCATCAAAATGCCCCATGACACTTGTCATCACAATGCTCCATGGCCTTTGTCATCACAATGTTCCATGACCCCTGTCATCACAGTGCTCCATGATACCTTTCATCACAATTCTAGATGACCACTGTCATCACAATGCCCCATGACAGATGTCATCACAATTCGCCATGGTCCTTGACATCACAATGCTCCATGAACCGTGACATCACCAGGTTCCAGGACACTTGTCATCACAATGATCCATGATCACTTCCATCACAATGCTCCATGAACCCTGACATCTCAATGCTCCATAGCCTTTGTATTCACAGTGCTCCATGGCCCCTGTAATCACAGTGCTCCATGACAACATTCATCACAATGCTCCAAGACCACTGTCATCACAATGCCCCATGACGCCTGCCATCACAAATCTCCAAGGCCTCTCTTACCAAAAAGCTCCATGTCCCCTGGCATCACAAAGATCTCTGCCCATATCATCACAATGCTCCTTGTCACCTTTGATCACAATGCTCCATGCCCTTTCATCACAATGCTCCAGAATTCTTGTCATCACAATGTTCCTTGACCGTGTCATCACAATGCTCCATGACCCTTGTCATCACAAAGCTCCATGACCCCTGTCATCACAATGATCCATGACTGCTTTCCTCACAGTGCTCCAGTACCCTTTTCATCACAATGCTCCATGCCATTGTCAGCACAATTCTCCTTGGACCCTGTCATCAAAATGCTCCATCCCCTTTTCATCACAATGCTCCAGATAGCCTATCATTACAATGCTCCATGTCCGTGTCATCACAATGCTGCATGCCGTTGTCATCACAATGCTCCATGGCCCCTGTAATCACCATGCTCCATGCCCTTGTCATCACAATGCTCCAGAACACTTGTCATCATAATACTCCATTCCCGTGTCATCCCATTGCTCAATGACACTTGTCATCAAAATGTTCCTTGGCCTTTGTCATCACAGTGCTCCATGATACCTTATTTCAAAATTCTACATGACCACCGTCATCACAATGCAAGATGACTAATGTCATCACAATGCCCCAGGACACGTGTCATCACATTTCGCCTTGGCCCTTGTCATCTCAAGGCTGTATGAACCGTGTCATCACTAGGTTCCAGGACACTTGTCATCACAGTGATCCATGACCACATTCATCACAATGCTCCATGAAATCTGTTATCTCAATGCTCCATGACCTTTGTATTCACAATGCTCCATTTTCCCGATAATCGCGTTGCTCCATGAACACTTTCATCACAATGCTCCTGGACCACTGTCACCATAATGCCCCATGACGTCTCTCATCACTGTGCTCCAAGGCCACTCTCATCAAAATGCTCCATGATCTGTGTCAGCACAATATTGCATGACACTTGTCATCACAATGCTCCATGATCCCTGGAATCACAATGATCCCTGCCAATGTCATGACAATGCTCCATGTCTCCTGTCATCACAATGCTCCATGCCCTTGTCATCACAATGCTCCAGGTCTGTTGTCATCACCATGCTTCATGCCCGTGTCATCACAATGCTCCATGAATCTTGTCTTCACAATGCTCCATGGCCCATGTCATCCCAATGCTCCATGACCACTGTCATCACAATTCTCCAAGGCCCCTCTCATCACAATGCTCCACGACACTTGTCATCACATTGCTCCATAACACCTGTCATCACAGTCTTCCCTGCCCATGTCATCACAATGCTCCATGTCCCATATAATCACAATGCTCCATGCCTGTTTCCTCACAATGCTCCAGAATTCTTGTCATCACAATGTTCCATGACGGTGGCATCACAATGCTCCATGGCCCTTGTCATCACAATGCTCCAGAATTCTTGTCATCACAATGTTCCATGACCGTGTCATCACAATGCTACATGACCCTGGTCATCACAGTTCTCAATGGCCTTTGTCATCACAATGCTCTATGTCGCTTTTCATCACAATTCTCAATGACCACTTTAATCATAACGCTCGCTGACCATTTTCATCACATTTCTCTATTATCATTACAATTCCCCATGGTCCCTTTCTTCACAATGCTCCATGATGCCTGTCATCACAAAGCTCCATGGCTTTTGTTTTCACAATGCTCCAGGACCAGTTTCCTCACAATACTCCATCCCCCTTGTCATCACAGTGCACAATGAAACCTTTCATTACAATGCTCCATGACACTTGTCATCACAATGCTCCATGGCCTTTATAGTCACAATGCTGCCAGGCATTTTCATCACGATGTTCCATGAAAACTTTCATCACATTTCTCCATGACCATTGTCATCACAATAGTCCATACCCTTGTCAACACAATGCTGCATAATCCCTTTCATCACAATTCTCCATGACTGCTGTCATCACAATAATCCAGGACAATTTTCATAACAATGCTTCATGCCCCCAGTCATCACAGTGCTCCATGACACCTTTCATCACAATTCCTACATGATCAATGTCATCACAATGCCCCATGACACCTGTCGTCACAATTCGCTATGACCCTTGTCATCACAATACTCGATGAACCGTGTCATCACAGTGTTCCAGGACACATGTCATCACGATGCTCCATGGCCCCTGTTATCATATTGCTCCATGATCTCTTTCATCACAATGCTCCATGACCACTGTCATCACCATGCCTCATGACGCCTGTCATCTCAATGCTCCATGGCCCCTTTCATCACAATGCTCCATGAACCCAGTCATCACAATGTTCCCTGCCCTTTTCATCACAATGCTCCATGGGCCCTGTCATCACAATGCTCCATGCCCTTGTCATCAAAATGCTCCAGAACTCTTGTCATCATAATGCTCCATGCCCCTGTCATCAAAATGCTCCAGAACTCTTGTCATCATAATGCTCCATGCCAATGGCATCAAAATGCCCCATGACACTTGTCATCACAATGATCCATGGCCCCTGTCATCACAATGCTCCATGCCAATGTCATCAAAATGCCCCATGACACTTGTCATCACAATGCTCCATGGCCTTTGTCATCACAATGTTCCATGGCCCCTGTCATCACAGTGCTCCATGATACCTTTCATCACAATTCTAGATGACCACTGTCATCACAATGCCCCATGACAGATGTCATCACAATTCGCCATGGTCCTTGACATCACAATGCTCCATGAACCGTGACATCACCAGGTTCCAGGACACTTGTCATCACAATGATCCATGATCACTTCCATCACAATGCTCCATGAACCCTGACATCTCAATGCTCCATAGCCTTTGTATTCACAGTGCTCCATGGCCCCTGTAATCACAGTGCTCCATGACAACATTCATCACAATGCTCCAAGACCACTGTCATCACAATGCCCCATGACGCCTGCCATCACAAATCTCCAAGGCCTCTCTTACCAAAAAGCTCCATGTCCCCTGGCATCACAAAGATCTCTGCCCATATCATCACAATGCTCCTTGTCACTTTTGATCACAATGCTCCATGCCCTTTCATCACAATGCTCCAGAATTCTTGTCATCACAATGTTCCTTGACCGTGTCATCACAATGCTCCATGACCCTTGTCATCACAAAGCTCCATGACCCCTGTCATCACAATGATCCATGACTGCTTTCCTCACAGTGCTCCAGTACCCTTTTCATCACAATGCTCCATGCCATTGTCAGCACAATTCTCCTTGGACCCTGTCATCAAAATGCTCCATCCCCTTTTCATCACAATGCTCCAGATAGCCTATCATTACAATGCTCCATGTCCGTGTCATCACAATGCTCCATGCCGTTGTCATCACAATGCTCCATGGCCCCTGGAATCACCATGCTCCATGCCCTTGTCATCACAATGCTCCAGAACACTTGTCATCATAATACTCCATTCCCGTGTCATCCCATTGCTCAATGACACTTGTCATCAAAATGTTCCTTGGCCTTTGTCATCACAGTGCTCCATGATACCTTATTTCAAAATTCTACATGACCACCGTCATCACAATGCAAGATGACCAATGTCATCACAATGCCCCAGGACACGTGTCATCACATTTCGCCTTGGCCCTTGTCATCTCAAGGCTGTATGAACCGTGTCATCACTAGGTTCCAGGACACTTGTCATCACAGTGATCCATGACCACATTCATCACAATGCTCCATGAACTCTGTTATCTCAATGCTCCATGGCCTTTGTATTCACAATGCTCCATTTTCCCGATAATCGCGTTGCTCCATGAACACTTTCATCACAATGCTCCTGGACCACTGTCACCATAATGCCCCATGACGTCTCTCATCACTGTGCTCCAAGGCCACTCTCATCAAAATGCTCCATGATCTGTGTCAGCACAATATTGCATGACACTTGTCATCACAATGCTCCATGATCCCTGGAATCACAATGATCCCTGCCAATGTCATGACAATGCTCCATGTCTCCTGTCATCACAATGCTCCATGCCCTTGTCATCACAATGCTCCAGGTCTGTTGTCATCACCATGCTTCATGCCCGTGTCATCACAATGCTCCATGAATCTTGTCTTCACAATGCTCCATGGCCCATGTCATCCCAATGCTCCATGACCACTGTCATCACAATTCTCCAAGGCCCCTCTCATCACAATGCTCCACGACACTTGTCATCACATTGCTCCATAACACCTGTCATCACAGTGTTCCCTTCCCATGTCATCACAATGCTCCTTGTCCCCTATAATCACAATGCTCCATGCCTGTTTCCTCACAATGCTCCAGAATTCTTGTCATCACAATGTTCCATGACCGTGTCATCACAATGCTACATGACCCTGGTCATCAAAGTTCTCCATGGCCTTTGTCATCACAATGCTCTATGTCGCTTTTCATCACAATTCTCAATGACCACTTTAATCATAACGCTCGCTGACCATTTTCATCACATTTCTCTATTGTCCTTACAATTCCCCATGGCCCATTTCTTCACAATGCTCCATGATGCCTGTCATCACAAAGCTCCATGGCTTTTGTTTTCACAGTGCTCCAGGACCAGTTTCCTCACAATACTCCATCCCCCTTGTCATCACAGTGCACAATGAAACCTTTGATTACAATGCTCCATGACCCTTGTCATCACAAAGCTCCATGACCCCTGTCATCACAATGATCCATGACTGCTTTCCTCACAGTGCTCCAGTACCCTTTTCATCACAATGCTCCATGCCATTGTCAGCACAATTCTCCTTGGACCCTGTCATCAAAATGCTCCATCCCCTTTTCATCACAATGCTCCAGATAGCCTATCATTACAATGCTCCATGTCCGTGTCATCACAATGCTGCATGCCGTTGTCATCACAATGCTCCATGGCCCCTGTAATCACCATGCTCCATGCCCTTGTCATCACAATGCTCCAGAACACTTGTCATCATAATACTCCATTCCCGTGTCATCCCATTGCTCAATGACACTTGTCATCAAAATGTTCCTTGGCCTTTGTCATCACAGTGCTCCATGATACCTTATTTCAAAATTCTACATGACCACCGTCATCACAATGCAAGATGACCAATGTCATCACAATGCCCCAGGACACGTGTCATCACATTTCGCCTTGGCCCTTGTCATCTCAAGGCTGTATGAACCGTGTCATCACTAGGTTCCAGGACACTTGTCATCACAGTGATCCATGACCACATTCATCACAATGCTCCATGAAATCTGTTATCTCAATGCTCCATGACCTTTGTATTCACAATGCTCCATTTTCCCGATAATCGCGTTGCTCCATGAACACTTTCATCACAATGCTCCTGGACCACTGTCACCATAATGCCCCATGACGTCTCTCATCACTGTGCTCCAAGGCCACTCTCATCAAAATGCTCCATGATCTGTGTCAGCACAATATTGCATGACACTTGTCATCACAATGCTCCATGATCCCTGGAATCACAATGATCCCTGCCAATGTCATGACAATGCTCCATGTCTCCTGTCATCACAATGCTCCATGCCCTTGTCATCACAATGCTCCAGGTCTGTTGTCATCACCATGCTTCATGCCCGTGTCATCACAATGCTCCATGAATCTTGTCTTCACAATGCTCCATGGCCCATGTCATCCCAATGCTCCATGACCACTGTCATCACAATTCTCCAAGGCCCCTCTCATCACAATGCTCCACGACACTTGTCATCACATTGCTCCATAACACCTGTCATCACAGTCTTCCCTGCCCATGTCATCACAATGCTCCATGTCCCATATAATCACAATGCTCCATGCCTGTTTCCTCACAATGCTCCAGAATTCTTGTCATCACAATGTTCCATGACGGTGGCATCACAATGCTCCATGGCCCTTGTCATCACAATGCTCCAGAATTCTTGTCATCACAATGTTCCATGACCGTGTCATCACAATGCTACATGACCCTGGTCATCACAGTTCTCAATGGCCTTTGTCATCACAATGCTCTATGTCGCTTTTCATCACAATTCTCAATGACCACTTTAATCATAACGCTCGCTGACCATTTTCATCACATTTCTCTATTGTCATTACAATTCCCCATGGCCCCTTTCTTCACAATGCTCCATGATGCCTGTCATCACAAAGCTCCATGGCTTTTGTTTTCACAATGCTCCAGGACCAGTTTCCTCACAATACTCCATCCCCCTTGTCATCACAGTGCACAATGAAACCTTTCATTACAATGCTCCATGACACTTGTCATCACAATGCTCCATGGCCTTTATAGTCACAATGCTGCCAGGCATTTTCATCACGATGTTCCATGAAAACTTTCATCACATTTCTCCATGACCATTGTCATCACAATAGTCCATACCCTTGTCAACACAATGCTGCATAATCCCTTTCATCACAATTCTCCATGACTGCTGTCATCACAATAATCCAGGACAATTTTCATAACAATGCTTCATGCCCCCAGTCATCACAGTGCTCCATGACACCTTTCATCACAATTCCTACATGATCAATGTCATCACAATGCCCCATGACACCTGTCGTCACAATTCGCTATGACCCTTGTCATCACAATACTCGATGAACCGTGTCATCACAGTGTTCCAGGACACATGTCATCACGATGCTCCATGGCCCCTGTTATCATATTGCTCCATGATCTCTTTCATCACAATGCTCCATGACCACTGTCATCACCATGCCTCATGACGCCTGTCATCTCAATGCTCCATGGCCCCTTTCATCACAATGCTCCATGAACCCAGTCATCACAATGTTCCCTGCCCTTTTCATCACAATGCTCCATGGGCCCTGTCATCACAATGCTCCATGCCCTTGTCATCAAAATGCTCCAGAACTCTTGTCATCATAATGCTCCATGCCCCTGTCATCAAAATGCTCCAGAACTCTTGTCATCATAATGCTCCATGCCAATGGCATCAAAATGCCCCATGACACTTGTCATCACAATGATCCATGGCCCCTGTCATCACAATGCTCCATGCCAATGTCATCAAAATGCCCCATGACACTTGTCATCACAATGCTCCATGGCCTTTGTCATCACAATGTTCCATGGCCCCTGTCATCACAGTGCTCCATGATACCTTTCATCACAATTCTAGATGACCACTGTCATCACAATGCCCCATGACAGATGTCATCACAATTCGCCATGGTCCTTGACATCACAATGCTCCATGAACCGTGACATCACCAGGTTCCAGGACACTTGTCATCACAATGATCCATGATCACTTCCATCACAATGCTCCATGAACCCTGACATCTCAATGCTCCATAGCCTTTGTATTCACAGTGCTCCATGGCCCCTGTAATCACAGTGCTCCATGACAACATTCATCACAATGCTCCAAGACCACTGTCATCACAATGCCCCATGACGCCTGCCATCACAAATCTCCAAGGCCTCTCTTACCAAAAAGCTCCATGTCCCCTGGCATCACAAAGATCTCTGCCCATATCATCACAATGCTCCTTGTCACTTTTGATCACAATGCTCCATGCCCTTTCATCACAATGCTCCAGAATTCTTGTCATCACAATGTTCCTTGACCGTGTCATCACAATGCTCCATGACCCTTGTCATCACAAAGCTCCATGACCCCTGTCATCACAATGATCCATGACTGCTTTCCTCACAGTGCTCCAGTACCCTTTTCATCACAATGCTCCATGCCATTGTCAGCACAATTCTCCTTGGACCCTGTCATCAAAATGCTCCATCCCCTTTTCATCACAATGCTCCAGATAGCCTATCATTACAATGCTCCATGTCCGTGTCATCACAATGCTCCATGCCGTTGTCATCACAATGCTCCATGGCCCCTGGAATCACCATGCTCCATGCCCTTGTCATCACAATGCTCCAGAACACTTGTCATCATAATACTCCATTCCCGTGTCATCCCATTGCTCAATGACACTTGTCATCAAAATGTTCCTTGGCCTTTGTCATCACAGTGCTCCATGATACCTTATTTCAAAATTCTACATGACCACCGTCATCACAATGCAAGATGACCAATGTCATCACAATGCCCCAGGACACGTGTCATCACATTTCGCCTTGGCCCTTGTCATCTCAAGGCTGTATGAACCGTGTCATCACTAGGTTCCAGGACACTTGTCATCACAGTGATCCATGACCACATTCATCACAATGCTCCATGAACTCTGTTATCTCAATGCTCCATGGCCTTTGTATTCACAATGCTCCATTTTCCCGATAATCGCGTTGCTCCATGAACACTTTCATCACAATGCTCCTGGACCACTGTCACCATAATGCCCCATGACGTCTCTCATCACTGTGCTCCAAGGCCACTCTCATCAAAATGCTCCATGATCTGTGTCAGCACAATATTGCATGACACTTGTCATCACAATGCTCCATGATCCCTGGAATCACAATGATCCCTGCCAATGTCATGACAATGCTCCATGTCTCCTGTCATCACAATGCTCCATGCCCTTGTCATCACAATGCTCCAGGTCTGTTGTCATCACCATGCTTCATGCCCGTGTCATCACAATGCTCCATGAATCTTGTCTTCACAATGCTCCATGGCCCATGTCATCCCAATGCTCCATGACCACTGTCATCACAATTCTCCAAGGCCCCTCTCATCACAATGCTCCACGACACTTGTCATCACATTGCTCCATAACACCTGTCATCACAGTGTTCCCTTCCCATGTCATCACAATGCTCCTTGTCCCCTATAATCACAATGCTCCATGCCTGTTTCCTCACAATGCTCCAGAATTCTTGTCATCACAATGTTCCATGACCGTGTCATCACAATGCTACATGACCCTGGTCATCAAAGTTCTCCATGGCCTTTGTCATCACAATGCTCTATGTCGCTTTTCATTACAATTCTCAATGACCACTTTAATCATAACGCTCGCTGACCATTTTCATCACATTTCTCTATTGTCATTACAATTCCCCATGGCCCATTTCTTCACAATGCTCCATGATGCCTGTCATCACAAAGCTCCATGGCTTTTGTTTTCACAGTGCTCCAGGACCAGTTTCCTCACAATACTCCATCCCCCTTGTCATCACAGTGCACAATGAAACCTTTCATTACAATGCTCCATGACACTTGTCATCACAATGCTCCATGGCCTTTATAGTCACAATGCTCCCAGGCATTTTCATCACGATGTTCCATGAAAACTTTCATCACATTTCTCCATGACCATTTTCATCACAATAGTCCATACCCTTGTCAACACAATGCTGCATAATCCCTTTCATCACAATTCTCCATGACTGCTGTCATCACAATAATCCAGGACAATTTTCATAACAATGCTTCATGCCCCCAGTCATCACAGTGCTCCATGACACCTTTCATCACAATTCCTACATGATCAATGTCATCACAATGCCCCATGACACCTGTCGTCACAATTCGCTATGACCCTTGTCATCACAATACTCGATGAACCGTGTCATCACAGTGTTCCAGGACACATGTCATCACGATGCTCTATGGCCCCTGTTATCATATTGCTCCATGATTTCTTTCATCACAAAGCTCCATGACCACTGTCATCACCATGCCTCATGACGCCTGTCATCTCAATGCTCCATGGCCCCTTTCATCACAATGCTCCATGAACCCAGTCATCACAATGTTCCCTGCCCTTTTCATCACAATGCTCCATGGGCCCTGTCATCACAATGCTCCATGCCCTTGTCATCAAAATGCTCCAGAACTCTTGTCATCATAATGCTCCATGCCAATGGCATCAAAATGCCCCATGACACTTGTCATCACAATGATCCATGGCCCCTGTCATCACAATGCTCCATGCCAATGTCATCAAAATGCCCCATGACACTTGTCATCACAATGCTCCATGGCCTTTGTCATCACAATGTTCCATGGCCCCTGTCATCACAGTGCTCCATGATACCTTTCATCACAATTCTAGATGACCACTGTCATCACAATGCCCCATGACAGATGTCATCACAATTCGCCATGGTCCTTGACATCACAATGCTCCATGAACCGTGACATCACAAGGTTCCAGGACACTTGTCATCACAATGATCCATGATCACTTCCATCACAATGCTCCATGAACCCTGACATCTCAATGCTCCATAGCCTTTGTATTCACAGTGCTCCATGGCCCCTGTAATCACAGTGCTCCATGACAACATTCATCACAATGCTCCAAGACCACTGTCATCACAATGCCCCATGACGCCTGCCATCACAAATCTCCAAGGCCTCTCTTACCAAAAAGCTCCATGTCCCCTGGCATCACAAAGATCTCTGCCCATATCATCACAATGCTCCTTGTCACCTTTGATCACAATGCTCCATGCCCTTTCATCACAATGCTCCAGAATTCTTGTCATCACAATGTTCCTTGACCGTGTCATCACAATGCTCCATGACCCTTGTCATCACAAAGCTCCATGACCCCTGTCATCACAATGATCCATGACTGCTTTCCTCACAGTGCTCCAGTACCCTTTTCATCACAATGCTCCATGCCATTGTCAGCACAATTCTCCTTGGACCCTGTCATCAAAATGCTCCATCCCCTTTTCATCACAATGCTCCAGATAGCCTATCATTACAATGCTCCATGTCCGTGTCATCACAATGCTCCATGGCCCCTGTAATCACCATGCTCCATGCCCTTGTCATCACAATGCTCCAGAACACTTGTCATCATAATACTCCATTCCCGTGTCATCCCATTGCTCAATGACACTTGTCATCAAAATGTTCCTTGGCCTTTGTCATCACAGTGCTCCATGATACCTTATTTCAAAATTCTACATGACCACCGTCATCACAATGCAAGATGACCAATGTCATCACAATGCCCCAGGACACGTGTCATCACATTTCGCCTTGGCCCTTGTCATCTCAAGGCTGTATGAACCGTGTCATCACTAGGTTCCAGGACACTTGTCATCACAGTGATCCATGACCACATTCATCACAATGCTCCATGAACTCTGTTATCTCAATGCTCCATGGCCTTTGTATTCACAATGCTCCATTTTCCCGATAATCGCGTTGCTCCATGAACACTTTCATCACAATGCTCCTGGACCACTGTCACCATAATGCCCCATGACGTCTCTCATCACTGTGCTCCAAGGCCACTCTCATCAAAATGCTCCATGATCTGTGTCAGCACAATATTGCATGACACTTGTCATCACAATGCTCCATGATCCCTGGAATCACAATGATCCCTGCCAATGTCATGACAATGCTCCATGTCTCCTGTCATCACAATGCTCCATGCCTTGTCATCACAATGCTCCAGGTCTGTTGTCATCACCATGCTTCATGCCCGTGTCATCACAATGCTCCATGAATCTTGTCTTCACAATGCTCCATGGCCCATGTCATCCCAATGCTCCATGACCACTGTCATCACAATTCTCCAAGGCCCCTCTCATCACAATGCTCCACGACACTTGTCATCACATTGCTCCATAACACCTGTCATCACAGTCTTCCCTGCCCATGTCATCACAATGCTCCATGTCCCCTATAATCACAATGCTCCATGCCTGTTTCCTCACAATGCTCCAGAATTCTTGTCATCACAATGTTCCATGACGGTGGCATCACAATGCTCCATGGCCCTTGTCATCACAATGCTCCAGAATTCTTGTCATCACAATGTTCCATGACCGTGTCATCACAATGCTACATGACCCTGGTCATCACAGTTCTCCATGACCTTTGTCATCACAATGCTCTATGTCGCTTTTCATCACATTTCTCAATGACCAATTTAATCATAACGCTCGCTGACCATTTTCCTTACATTTCTCTGTCATTACAATTCCCCATGGCCCCTTTCTTCACAATGCTCCATGATGCCTGTCATCACAAAGCTCCATGGCTTTTGTTTTCACAATGCTCCAGGACCAGTTTCATCACAATACTCCATCCCCCTTGTCATCACAGTGCACAATGAAACCTTTCATTACAATGCTCCATGACACTTGTCATCACAATGCTCCATGGCCTTTATAGTCACAATGCTGCCAGGCATTTTCATCACGATGTTCCATGAAAACTTTCATCACATTTCTCCATGACCATTGTCATCACAATAGTCCATACCCTTGTCAACACAATGCTGCATAATCCCTTTCATCACAATTCTCCATGACTGCTGTCATCACAATAATCCAGGACAATTTTCATAACAATGCTTCATGCCCCCAGTCATCACAGTGCTCCATGACACCTTTCATCACAATTCCTACATGATCAATGTCATCACAATGCCCCATGACACCTGTCGTCACAATTCGCTATGACCCTTGTCATCACAATACTCGATGAACCGTGTCATCACAGTGTTCCAGGACACATGTCATCACGATGCTCCATGGCCCCTGTTATCATATTGCTCCATGATCTCTTTCATCACAATGCTCCATGACCACTGTCATCACCATGCCTCATGACGCCTGTCATCTCAATGCTCCATGGCCCCTTTCATCACAATGCTCCATGAACCCAGTCATCACAATGTTCCCTGCCCTTTTCATCACAATGCTCCATGGGCCCTGTCATCACAATGCTCCATGCCCTTGTCATCAAAATGCTCCAGAACTCTTGTCATCATAATGCTCCATGCCAATGGCATCAAAATGCCCCATGACACTTGTCATCACAATGATCCATGGCCCCTGTCATCACAATGCTCCATGCCAATGTCATCAAAATGCCCCATGACACTTGTCATCACAATGCTCCATGGCCTTTGTCATCACAATGTTCCATGGCCCCTGTCATCACAGTGCTCCATGATACCTTTCATCACAATTCTAGATGACCACTGTCATCACAATGCCCCATGACAGATGTCATCACAATTCGCCATGGTCCTTGACATCACAATGCTCCATGAACCGTGACATCACAAGGTTCCAGGACACTTGTCATCACAATGATCCATGATCACTTCCATCACAATGCTCCATGAACCCTGACATCTCAATGCTCCATAGCCTTTGTATTCACAGTGCTCCATGGCCCCTGTAATCACAGTGCTCCATGACAACATTCATCACAATGCTCCAAGACCACTGTCATCACAATGCCCCATGACGCCTGCCATCACAAATCTCCAAGGCCTCTCTTACCAAAAAGCTCCATGTCCCCTGGCATCACAAAGATCTCTGCCCATATCATCACAATGCTCCTTGTCACCTTTGATCACAATGCTCCATGCCCTTTCATCACAATGCTCCAGAATTCTTGTCATCACAATGTTCCTTGACCGTGTCATCACAATGCTCCATGACCCTTGTCATCACAAAGCTCCATGACCCCTGTCATCACAATGATCCATGACTGCTTTCCTCACAGTGCTCCAGTACCCTTTTCATCACAATGCTCCATGCCATTGTCAGCACAATTCTCCTTGGACCCTGTCATCAAAATGCTCCATCCCCTTTTCATCACAATGCTCCAGATAGCCTATCATTACAATGCTCCATGTCCGTGTCATCACAATGCTCCATGGCCCGTGTAATCACCATGCTCCATGCCCTTGTCATCACAATGCTCCAGAACACTTGTCATCATAATACTCCATTCCCGTGTCATCCCATTGCTCAATGACACTTGTCATCAAAATGTTCCTTGGCCTTTGTCATCACAGTGCTCCATGATACCTTATTTCAAAATTCTACATGACCACCGTCATCACAATGCAAGATGACCAATGTCATCACAATGCCCCAGGACACGTGTCATCACATTTCGCCTTGGCCCTTGTCATCTCAAGGCTGTATGAACCGTGTCATCACTAGGTTCCAGGACACTTGTCATCACAGTGATCCATGACCACATTCATCACAATGTTCCATGAACTCTGTTATCTCAATGCTCCATGGCTTTTGTATTCACAATGCTCCATTTTCCCGATAATCGCGTTGCTCCATGAACACTTTAATCACAATGCTCCTGGACCACTGTCACCATAATGCCCCATGACGTCTCTCATCACTGTGCTCCAAGGCCACTCTCATCAAAATGCTCCATGATCTGTGTCAGCACAATATTGCATGACACTTGTCATCACAATGCTCCATGATCCCTGGAATCACAATGATCCCTGCCAATGTCATGACAATGCTCCATGTCTCCTGTCATCACAATGCTCCATGCCCTTGTCATCACAATGCTCCAGGTCTGTTGTCATCACCATGCTTCATGCCCGTGTCATCACAATGCTCCATGAATCTTGTCTTCACAATGCTCCATGGCCCATGTCATCCCAATGCTCCATGACCACTGTCATCACAATTCTCCAAGGCCCCTCTCATCACAATGCTCCACGACACTTGTCATCACATTGCTCCATAACACCTGTCATCACAGTCTTCCCTGCCCATGTCATCACAATGCTCCATGTCCCCTATAATCACAATGCTCCATGCCTGTTTCCTCACAATGCTCCAGAATTCTTGTCATCACAATGTTCCATGACGGTGGCATCACAATGCTCCATGGCCCTTGTCATCACAATGCTCCAGAATTCTTGTCATCACAATGTTCCATGACCGTGTCATCACAATGCTACATGACCCTGGTCATCACAGTTCTCCATGGCCTTTGTCATCACAATGCTCTATGTCGCTTTTCATCACAATTCTCAATGACCACTTTAATCATAACGCTCGCTGACCATTTTCATCACATTTCTCTATTGTCATTACAATTCCCCATGGCCCCTTTCTTCACAATGCTCCATGATGCCTGTCATCACAAAGCTCCATGGCTTTTGTTTTCACAATGCTCCAGGACCAGTTTCATCACAATACTCCATCCCCCTTGTCATCACAGTGCACAATGAAACCTTTCATTACAATGCTCCATGACACTTGTCATCACAATGCTCCATGGCCTTTATAGTCACAATGCTGCCAGGCATTTTCATCACGATGTTCCATGAAAACTTTCATCACATTTCTCCATGACCATTGTCATCACAATAGTCCATACCCTTGTCAACACAATGCTGCATAATCCCTTTCATCACAATTCTCCATGACTGCTGTCATCACAATAATCCAGGACAATTTTCATAACAATGCTTCATGCCCCCAGTCATCACAGTGCTCCATGACACCTTTCATCACAATTCCTACATGATCAATGTCATCACAATGCCCCATGACACCTGTCGTCACAATTCGCTATGACCCTTGTCATCACAATACTCGATGAACCGTGTCATCACAGTGTTCCAGGACACATGTCATCACGATGCTCCATGGCCCCTGTTATCATATTGCTCCATGATCTCTTTCATCACAATGCTCCATGACCACTGTCATCACCATGCCTCATGACGCCTGTCATCTCAATGCTCCATGGCCCCTTTCATCACAATGCTCCATGAACCCAGTCATCACAATGTTCCCTGCCCTTTTCATCACAATGCTCCATGGGCCCTGTCATCACAATGCTCCATGCCCTTGTCATCAAAATGCTCCAGAACTCTTGTCATCATAATGCTCCATGCCAATGGCATCAAAATGCCCCATGACACTTGTCATCACAATGATCCATGGCCCCTGTCATCACAATGCTCCATGCCAATGTCATCAAAATGCCCCATGACACTTGTCATCACAATGCTCCATGGCCTTTGTCATCACAATGTTCCATGGCCCCTGTCATCACAGTGCTCCATGATACCTTTCGTCACAATTCTAGATGACCACTGTCATCACAATGCCCCATGACAGATGTCATCACAATTCGCCATGGTCCTTGACATCACAATGCTCCATGAACCGTGACATCACAAGGTTCCAGGACACTTGTCATCACAATGATCCATGATCACTTCCATCACAATGCTCCATGAACCCTGACATCTCAATGCTCCATAGCCTTTGTATTCACAGTGCTCCATGGCCCCTGTAATCACAGTGCTCCATGACAACATTCATCACAATGCTCCAAGACCACTGTCATCACAATGCCCCATGACGCCTGCCATCACAAATCTCCAAGGCCTCTCTTACCAAAAAGCTCCATGTCCCCTGGCATCACAAAGATCTCTGCCCATATCATCACAATGCTCCTTGTCACCTTTGATCACAATGCTCCATGCCCTTTCATCACAATGCTCCAGAATTCTTGTCATCACAATGTTCCTTGACCGTGTCATCACAATGCTCCATGACCCTTGTCATCACAAAGCTCCATGACCCCTGTCATCACAATGATCCATGACTGCTTTCCTCACAGTGCTCCAGTACCCTTTTCATCACAATGCTCCATGCCATTGTCAGCACAATTCTCCTTGGACCCTGTCATCAAAATGCTCCATCCCCTTTTCATCACAATGCTCCAGATAGCCTATCATTACAATGCTCCATGCCGTTGTCATCACAATGCTCCATGGCCCCTGTAATCAACATGCTCCATGCCCTTGTCATCACAATGCTCCAGAACACTTGTCATCATAATACTCCATTCCCGTGTCATCCCATTGCTCAATGACACTTGTCATCAAAATGTTCCTTGGCCTTTGTCATCACAGTGCTCCATGATACCTTATTTCAAAATTCTACATGACCACCGTCATCACAATGCAAGATGACCAATGTCATCACAATGCCCCAGGACACGTGTCATCACATTTCGCCTTGGCCCTTGTCATCTCAAGGCTGTATGAACCGTGTCATCACTAGGTTCCAGGACACTTGTCATCACAGTGATCCATGACCACATTCATCACAATGTTCCATGAACTCTGTTATCTCAATGCTCCATGGCTTTTGTATTCACAATGCTCCATTTTCCCGATAATCGCGTTGCTCCATGAACACTTTAATCACAATGCTCCTGGACCACTGTCACCATAATGCCCCATGACGTCTCTCATCACTGTGCTCCAAGGCCACTCTCATCAAAATGCTCCATGATCTGTGTCAGCACAATATTGCATGACACTTGTCATCACAATGCTCCATGATCCCTGGAATCACAATGATCCCTGCCAATGTCATGACAATGCTCCATGTCTCCTGTCATCACAATGCTCCATGCCCTTGTCATCACAATGCTCCAGGTCTGTTGTCATCACCATGCTTCATGCCCGTGTCATCACAATGCTCCATGAATCTTGTCTTCACAATGCTCCATGGCCCATGTCATCCCAATGCTCCATGACCACTGTCATCACAATTCTCCAAGGCCCCTCTCATCACAATGCTCCACGACACTTGTCATCACATTGCTCCATAACACCTGTCATCACAGTCTTCCCTGCCCATGTCATCACAATGCTCCATGTCCCCTATAATCACAATGCTCCATGCCTGTTTCCTCACAATGCTCCAGAATTCTTGTCATCACAATGTTCCATGACGGTGGCATCACAATGCTCCATGGCCCTTGTCATCACAATGCTCCAGAATTCTTGTCATCACAATGTTCCATGACCGTGTCATCACAATGCTACATGACCCTGGTCATCACAGTTCTCCATGGCCTTTGTCATCACAATGCTCTATGTCGCTTTTCATCACAATTCTCAATGACCACTTTAATCATAACGCTCGCTGACCATTTTCATCACATTTCTCTATTGTCATTACAATTCCCCATGGCCCCTTTCTTCACAATGCTCCATGATGCCTGTCATCACAAAGCTCCATGGCTTTTGTTTTCACAATGCTCCAGGACCAGTTTCCTCACAATACTCCATCCCCCTTGTCATCACAGTGCACAATGAAACCTTTCATTACAATGCTCCATGACACTTGTCATCACAATGCTCCATGGCCTTTATAGTCACAATGCTGCCAGGCATTTTCATCACGATGTTCCATGAAAACTTTCATCACATTTCTCCATGACCATTGTCATCACAATAGTCCATACCCTTGTCAACACAATGCTGCATAATCCCTTTCATCACAATTCTCCATGACTGCTGTCATCACAATAATCCAGGACAATTTTCATAACAATGCTTCATGCCCCCAGTCATCACAGTGCTCCATGACACCTTTCATCACAATTCCTACATGATCAATGTCATCACAATGCCCCATGACACCTGTCGTCACAATTCGCTATGACCCTTGTCATCACAATACTCGATGAACCGTGTCATCACAGTGTTCCAGGACACATGTCATCACGATGCTCCATGGCCCCTGTTATCATATTGCTCCATGATCTCTTTCATCACAATGCTCCATGACCACTGTCATCACCATGCCTCATGACGCCTGTCATCTCAATGCTCCATGGCCCCTTTCATCACAATGCTCCATGAACCCAGTCATCACAATGTTCCCTGCCCTTTTCATCACAATGCTCCATGGGCCCTGTCATCACAATGCTCCATGCCCTTGTCATCAAAATGCTCCAGAACTCTTGTCATCATAATGCTCCATGCCAATGGCATCAAAATGCCCCATGACACTTGTCATCACAATGATCCATGGCCCCTGTCATCACAATGCTCCATGCCAATGTCATCAAAATGCCCCATGACACTTGTCATCACAATGCTCCATGGCCTTTGTCATCACAATGTTCCATGGCCCCTGTCATCACAGTGCTCCATGATACCTTTCGTCACAATTCTAGATGACCACTGTCATCACAATGCCCCATGACAGATGTCATCACAATTCGCCATGGTCCTTGACATCACAATGCTCCATGAACCGTGACATCACAAGGTTCCAGGACACTTGTCATCACAATGATCCATGATCACTTCCATCACAATGCTCCATGAACCCTGACATCTCAATGCTCCATAGCCTTTGTATTCACAGTGCTCCATGGCCCCTGTAATCACAGTGCTCCATGACAACATTCATCACAATGCTCCAAGACCACTGTCATCACAATGCCCCATGACGCCTGCCATCACAAATCTCCAAGGCCTCTCTTACCAAAAAGCTCCATGTCCCCTGGCATCACAAAGATCTCTGCCCATATCATCACAATGCTCCTTGTCACCTTTGATCACAATGCTCCATGCCCTTTCATCACAATGCTCCAGAATTCTTGTCATCACAATGTTCCTTGACCGTGTCATCACAATGCTCCATGACCCTTGTCATCACAAAGCTCCATGACCCCTGTCATCACAATGATCCATGACTGCTTTCCTCACAGTGCTCCAGTACCCTTTTCATCACAATGCTCCATGCCATTGTCAGCACAATTCTCCTTGGACCCTGTCATCAAAATGCTCCATCCCCTTTTCATCACAATGCTCCAGATAGCCTATCATTACAATGCTCCATGCCGTTGTCATCACAATGCTCCATGGCCCCTGTAATCAACATGCTCCATGCCCTTGTCATCACAATGCTCCAGAACACTTGTCATCATAATACTCCATTCCCGTGTCATCCCATTGCTCAATGACACTTGTCATCAAAATGTTCCTTGGCCTTTGTCATCACAGTGCTCCATGATACCTTATTTCAAAATTCTACATGACCACCGTCATCACAATGCAAGATGACCAATGTCATCACAATGCCCCAGGACACGTGTCATCACATTTCGCCTTGGCCCTTGTCATCTCAAGGCTGTATGAACCGTGTCATCACTAGGTTCCAGGACACTTGTCATCACAGTGATCCATGACCACATTCATCACAATGTTCCATGAACTCTGTTATCTCAATGCTCCATGGCTTTTGTATTCACAATGCTCCATTTTCCCGATAATCGCGTTGCTCCATGAACACTTTAATCACAATGCTCCTGGACCACTGTCACCATAATGCCCCATGACGTCTCTCATCACTGTGCTCCAAGGCCACTCTCATCAAAATGCTCCATGATCTGTGTCAGCACAATATTGCATGACACTTGTCATCACAATGCTCCATGATCCCTGGAATCACAATGATCCCTGCCAATGTCATGACAATGCTCCATGTCTCCTGTCATCACAATGCTCCATGCCCTTGTCATCACAATGCTCCAGGTCTGTTGTCATCACCATGCTTCATGCCCGTGTCATCACAATGCTCCATGAATCTTGTCTTCACAATGCTCCATGGCCCATGTCATCCCAATGCTCCATGACCACTGTCATCACAATTCTCCAAGGCCCCTCTCATCACAATGCTCCACGACACTTGTCATCACATTGCTCCATAACACCTGTCATCACAGTCTTCCCTGCCCATGTCATCACAATGCTCCATGTCCCCTATAATCACAATGCTCCATGCCTGTTTCCTCACAATGCTCCAGAATTCTTGTCATCACAATGTTCCATGACGGTGGCATCACAATGCTCCATGGCCCTTGTCATCACAATGCTCCAGAATTCTTGTCATCACAATGTTCCATGACCGTGTCATCACAATGCTACATGACCCTGGTCATCACAGTTCTCCATGGCCTTTGTCATCACAATGCTCTATGTCACTTTTCATCACAATTCTCAATGACCACTTTAATCATAACGCTCGCTGACCATTTTCATCACATTTCTCTATTGTCATTACAATTCCCCATGGCCCCTTTCTTCACAATGCTCCATGATGCCTGTCATCACAAAGCTCCATGGCTTTTGTTTTCACAATGCTCCAGGACCAGTTTCCTCACAATACTCCATCCCCCTTGTCATCACAGTGCACAATGAAACCTTTCATTACAATGCTCCATGACACTTGTCATCACAATGCTCCATGGCCTTTATAGTCACAATGCTGACAGGCATTTTCATCACGATGTTCCATGAAAACTTTCATCACATTTCTCCATGACCATTGTCATCACAATAGTCCATACCCTTGTCAACACAATGCTGCATAATCCCTTTCATCACAATTCTCCATGACTGCTGTCATCACAATAATCCAGGACAATTTTCATAACAATGCTTCATGCCCCCAGTCATCACAGTGCTCCATGACACCTTTCATCACAATTCCTACATGATCAATGTCATCACAATGCCCCATGACACCTGTCGTCACAATTCGCTATGACCCTTGTCATCACAATACTCGATGAACCGTGTCATCACAGTGTTCCAGGACACATGTCATCACGATGCTCCATGGCCCCTGTTATCATATTGCTCCATGATCTCTTTCATCACAATGCTCCATGACCACTGTCATCACCATGCCTCATGACGCCTGTCATCTCAATGCTCCATGGCCCCTTTCATCACAATGCTCCATGAACCCAGTCATCACAATGTTCCCTGCCCTTTTCATCACAATGCTCCATGGGCCCTGTCATCACAATGCTCCATGCCCTTGTCATCAAAATGCTCCAGAACTCTTGTCATCATAATGCTCCATGCCAATGGCATCAAAATGCCCCATGACACTTGTCATCACAATGATCCATGGCCCCTGTCATCACAATGCTCCATGCCAATGTCATCAAAATGCCCCATGACACTTGTCATCACAATGCTCCATGGCCTTTGTCATCACAATGTTCCATGGCCCCTGTCATCACAGTGCTCCATGATACCTTTCGTCACAATTCTAGATGACCACTGTCATCACAATGCCCCATGACAGATGTCATCACAATTCGCCATGGTCCTTGACATCACAATGCTCCATGAACCGTGACATCACAAGGTTCCAGGACACTTGTCATCACAATGATCCATGATCACTTCCATCACAATGCTCCATGAACCCTGACATCTCAATGCTCCATAGCCTTTGTATTCACAGTGCTCCATGGCCCCTGTAATCACAGTGCTCCATGACAACATTCATCACAATGCTCCAAGACCACTGTCATCACAATGCCCCATGACGCCTGCCATCACAAATCTCCAAGGCCTCTCTTACCAAAAAGCTCCATGTCCCCTGGCATCACAAAGATCTCTGCCCATATCATCACAATGCTCCTTGTCACCTTTGATCACAATGCTCCATGCCCTTTCATCACAATGCTCCAGAATTCTTGTCATCACAATGTTCCTTGACCGTGTCATCACAATGCTCCATGACCCTTGTCATCACAAAGCTCCATGACCCCTGTCATCACAATGATCCATGACTGCTTTCCTCACAGTGCTCCAGTACCCTTTTCATCACAATGCTCCATGCCATTGTCAGCACAATTCTCCTTGGACCCTGTCATCAAAATGCTCCATCCCCTTTTCATCACAATGCTCCAGATAGCCTATCATTACAATGCTCCATGTCCGTGCCATCACAATGCTGCATGCCGTTGTCATCACAATGCTCCATGGCCCCTGTAATCACCATGCTCCATGCCCTTGTCATCACAATGCTCCAGAACACTTGTCATCATAATACTCCATTCCCGTGTCATCCCATTGCTCAATGACACTTGTCATCAAAATGTTCCTTGGCCTTTGTCATCACAGTGCTCCATGATACCTTATTTCAAAATTCTACATGACCACCGTCATCACAATGCAAGATGACCAATGTCATCACAATGCCCCAGGACACGTGTCATCACATTTCGCCTTGGCCCTTGTCATCTCAAGGCTGTATGAACCGTGTCATCACTAGGTTCCAGGACACTTGTCATCACAGTGATCCATGACCACATTCATCACAATGCTCCATGAACTCTGTTATCTCAATGCTCCATGGCCTTTGTATTCACAATGCTCCATTTTCCCGATAATCGCGTTGCTCCATGAACACTTTCATCACAATGCTCCTGGACCACTGTCACCATAATGCCCCATGACGTCTCTCATCACTGTGCTCCAAGGCCACTCTCATCAAAATGCTCCATGATCTGTGTCAGCACAATATTGCATGACACTTGTCATCACAATGCTCCATGATCCCTGGAATCACAATGATCCCTGCCAATGTCATGACACTGCTCCATGTCTCCTGTCATCACAATGCTCCATGCCCTTGTCATCACAATGCTCCAGGTCTGTTGTCATCACCATGCTTCATGCCCGTGTCATCACAATGCTCCATGAATCTTGTCTTCACAATGCTCCATGGCCCATGTCATCCCAATGCTCCATGACCACTGTCATCACAATTCTCCAAGGCCCCTCTCATCACAATGCTCCACGACACTTGTCATCACATTGCTCCATAACACCTGTCATCACAGTGGTCCCTGCCCATGTCATCACAATGCTCCATGTCCCCTATAATCACAATGCTCCATGCCTGTTTCCTCACAATGCTCCAGAATTCTTGTCATCACAATGTTCCATGACGGTGGCATCACAATGCTCCATGGCCCTTGTCATCACAATGCTCCAGAATTTTTGTCATCACAATGTTCCATGACCGTGTCATCACAATGCTACATGACCCTGGTCATCACAGTTCTCCATGACCTTTGTCATCACAATGCTCTATGTCGCTTTTCATCACATTTCTCAATGACCAATTTAATCGTAACGCTCGCTGACCATTTTCCTCACATTTCTCTGTGATTACAATTCCCCATGGCCCCTTTCTTCACAATGCTCCATGATGCCTGTCATCACAAAGCTCCATGGCTTTTGTTTTCACAATGCTCCAGGACCAGTTTCATCACAATACTCCATCCCCCTTGTCATCACAGTGCACAATGAAACCTTTCATTACAATGCTCCATGACACTTGTCATCACAATGCTCCATGGCCTTTATAGTCACAATGCTGCCAGGCATTTTCATCACGATGTTCCATGAAAACTTTCATCACATTTCTCCATGACCATTGTCATCACAATAGTCCATACCCTTGTCAACACAATGCTGCATAATCCCTTTCATCACAATTCTCCATGACTGCTGTCATCACAATAATCCAGGACAATTTTCATAACAATGCTTCATGCCCCCAGTCATCACAGTGCTCCATGACACCTTTCATCACAATTCCTACATGATCAATGTCATCACAATGCCCCATGACACCTGTCTTCACAATTCGCTATGACCCTTGTCATCACAATACTCGATGAACCGTGTCATCACAGTGTTCCAGGACACATGTCATCACGATGCTCCATGGCCCCTGTTATCATATTGCTCCATGATCTCTTTCATCACAATGCTCCATGACCACTGTCATCACCATGCCTCATGACGCCTGTCATCTCAATGCTCCATGGCCCCTTTCATCACAATGCTCCATGAACCCAGTCATCACAATGTTCCCTGCCCTTTTCATCACAATGCTCCATGGGCCCTGTCATCACAATGCTCCATGCCCCTGTCATCAAAATGCTCCAGAACTCTTGTCATCATAATGCTCCATGCCAATGGCATCAAAATGCCCCATGACACTTGTCATCACAATGATCCATGGCCCCTGTCATCACAATGCTCCATGCCAATGTCATCAAAATGCCCCATGACACTTGTCATCACAATGCTCCATGGCCTTTGTCATCACAATGTTCCATGGCCCCTGTCATCACAGTGCTCCATGATACCTTTCATCACAATTCTAAATGACCACTGTCATCACAATGCCCCATGACAGATGTCATCACAATTCGCCATGGTCCTTGACATCACAATGCTCCATGAACCGTGACATCACAAGGTTCCAGGACACTTGTCATCACAATGATCCATGATCACTTCCATCACAATGCTCCATGAACCCTGACATCTCAATGCTCCATAGCCTTTGTATTCACAGTGCTCCATGGCCCCTGTAATCACAGTGCTCCATGACAACATTCATCACAATGCTCCAAGACCACTGTCATCACAATGCCCCATGACGCCTGCCATCACAAATCTCCAAGGCCTCTCTTACCAAAAAGCTCCATGTCCCCTGGCATCACAAAGATCTCTGCCCATATCATCACAATGCTCCTTGTCACCTTTGATCACAATGCTCCATGCCCTTTCATCACAATGCTCCAGAATTCTTGTCATCACAATGTTCCTTGACCGTGTCATCACAATGCTCCATGACCCTTGTCATCACAAAGCTCCATGACCCCTGTCATCACAATGATCCATGACTGCTTTCCTCACAGTGCTCCAGTACCCTTTTCATCACAATGCTCCATGCCATTGTCAGCACAATTCTCCTTGAACCCTGTCATCAAAATGCTCCATCCCCTTTTCATCACAATGCTCCAGATAGCCTATCATTACAATGCTCCATGTCCGTGTCATCACAATGCTGCATGCCGTTGTCATCACAATGCTCCATGGCCCCTGGAATCACCATGCTCCATGCCCTTGTCATCACAATGCTCCAGAACACTTGTCATCATAACACTCCATTCCCGTGTCATCCCATTGCTCAATGACACTTGTCATCAAAATGTTCCTTGGCCTTTGTCATCACAGTGCTCCATGATACCTTATTTCAAAATTCTACATGACCACCGTCATCACAATGCAAGATGACCAATGTCATCACAATGCCCCAGGACACGTGTCATCACATTTCTCCTTGGCCCTTGTCATCTCAAGGCTGTATGAACCGTGTCATCACTAGGTTCCAGGACACTTGTCATCACAGTGATCCATGACCACATTCATCACAATGCTCCATGAACTCTGTTATCTCAATGCTCCATGGCCTTTGTATTCACAATGCTCCATTTTCCCGATAATCGCGTTGCTCCATGAACACTTTCATCACAATGCTCCTGGACCACTGTCACCATAATGCCCCATGACGTCTCTCATCACTGTGCTCCAAGGCCACTCTCATCAAAATGCTCCATGATCTGTGTCAGCACAATATTGCATGACACTTGTCATCACAATGCTCCATGATCCCTGGAATCACAATGATCCCTGCCAATGTCATGACAATGCTCCATGTCTCCTGTCATCACAATGCTCCATGCCCTTGTCATCACAATGCTCCAGGTCTGTTGTCATCACCATGCTTCATGCCCGTGTCATCACAATGCTCCATGAATCTTGTCTTCACAATGCTCCATGGCCCATGTCATCCCAATGCTCCATGACCACTGTCATCACAATTCTCCAAGGCCCCTCACATCACAATGCTCCACGACACTTGTCATCACATTGCTCCATAACACCTGTCATCACAGTGTTCCCTGCCCATGTCATCACAATGCTCCATGTCCCCTATAATCACAATGCTCCATGCCTGTTTCCTCACAATGCTCCAGAATTCTTGTCATCACAATGTTCCATGACGGTGGCATCACAATGCTCCATGGCCCTTGTCATCACAATGCTCCAGAATTCTTGTCATCACAATGTTCCATGACCGTGTCATCACAATGCTACATGACCCTGGTCATCACAGTTCTCCATGACCTTGGTCATCACAATGCTCTATGTCGCTTTTCATCACATTTCTCAATGACCAATTTAATCATAACGCTCGCTGACCATTTTCCTTACATTTCTCTGTCATTACAATTCCCCATGGCCCCTTTCTTCACAATGCTCCATGATGCCTGTCATCACAAAGCTCCATGGCTTTTGTTTTCACAATGCTCCAGGACCAGTTTCATCACAATACTCCATCCCCCTTGTCATCACAGTGCACAATGAAACCTTTCATTACAATGCTCCATGACACTTGTCATCACAATGCTCCATGGCCTTTATAGTCACAATGCTGCCAGGCATTTTCATCACGATGTTCCATGAAAACTTTCATCACATTTCTCCATGACCATTGTCATCACAATAGTCCATACCCTTGTCAACACAATGCTGCATAATCCCTTTCATCACAATTCTCCATGACTGCTGTCATCACAATAATCCAGGGCAATTTTCATAACAATGCTTCATGCCCCCAGTCATCACAGTGCTCCATGACACCTTTCATCACAATTCCTACATGATCAATGTCATCACAATGCCCCATGACACCTGTCGTCACAATTCGCTATGACCCTTGTCATCACAATACTCGATGAACCGTGTCATCACAGTGTTCCAGGACACATGTCATCACGATGCTCCATGGCCCCTGTTATCATATTGCTCCATGATCTCTTTCATCACAATGCTCCATGACCACTGTCATCACCATGCCTCATGACGCCTGTCATCTCAATGCTCCATGGCCCCTTTCATCACAATGCTCCATGAACCCAGTCATCACAATGTTCCCTGCCCTTTTCATCACAATGCTCCATGGGCCCTGTCATCACAATGCTCCATGCCCTTGTCATCAAAATGCTCCAGAACTCTTGTCATCATAATGCTCCATGCCAATGGCATCAAAATGCCCCATGACACTTGTCATCACAATGATCCATGGCCCCTGTCATCACAATGCTCCATGCCAATGTCATCAAAATGCCCCATGACACTTGTCATCACAATGCTCCATGGCCTTTGTCATCACAATGTTCCATGGCCCCTGTCATCACAGTGCTCCATGATACCTTTCATCACAATTCTAGATGACCACTGTCATCACAATGCCCCATGACAGATGTCATCACAATTCGCCATGGTCCTTGACATCACAATGCTCCATGAACCGTGACATCACAAGGTTCCAGGACACTTGTCATCACAATGATCCATGATCACTTCCATCACAATGCTCCATGAACCCTGACATCTCAATGCTCCATAGCCTTTGTATTCACAGTGCTCCATGGCCCCTGTAATCACAGTGCTCCATGACAACATTCATCACAATGCTCCAAGACCACTGTCATCACAATGCCCCATGACGCCTGCCATCACAAATCTCCAAGGCCTCTCTTACCAAAAAGCTCCATGTCCCCTGGCATCACAAAGATCTCTGCCCATATCATCACAATGCTCCTTGTCACCTTTGATCACAATGCTCCATGCCCTTTCATCACAATGCTCCAGAATTCTTGTCATCACAATGTTCCTTGACCGTGTCATCACAATGCTCCATGACCCTTGTCATCACAAAGCTCCATGACCCCTGTCATCACAATGATCCATGACTGCTTTCCTCACAGTGCTCCAGTACCCTTTTCATCACAATGCTCCATGCCATTGTCAGCACAATTCTCCTTGGACCCTGTCATCAAAATGCTCCATCCCCTTTTCATCACAATGCTCCAGATAGCCTATCATTACAATGCTCCATGTCCGTGTCATCACAATGCTCCATGCCGTTGTCATCACAATGCTCCATGGCCCCTGGAATCACCATGCTCCATGCCCTTGTCATCACAATGCTCCAGAACACTTGTCATCATAATACTCCATTCCCGTGTCATCCCATTGCTCAATGACACTTGTCATCAAAATGTTCCTTGGCCTTTGTCATCACAGTGCTCCATGATACCTTATTTCAAAATTCTACATGACCACCGTCATCACAATGCAAGATGACCAATGTCATCACAATGCCCCAGGACACGTGTCATCACATTTCGCCTTGGCCCTTGTCATCTCAAGGCTGTATGAACCGTGTCATCACTAGGTTCCAGGACACTTGTCATCACAGTGATCCATGACCACATTCATCACAATGCTCCATGAACTCTGTTATCTCAATGCTCCATGGCCTTTGTATTCACAATGCTCCATTTTCCCGATAATCGCGTTGCTCCATGAACACTTTCATGACAATGCTCCTGGACCACTGTCACCATAATGCCCCATGACGTCTCTCATCACTGTGCTCCAAGGCCACTCTCATCAAAATGCTCCATGATCTGTGTCAGCACAATATTGCATGACACTTGTCATCACAATGCTCCATGATCCCTGGAATCACAATGATCCCTGCCAATGTCATGACAATGCTCCATGTCTCCTGTCATCACAATGCTCCATGCCCTTGTCATCACAATGCTCCAGGTCTGTTGTCATCACCATGCTTCATGCCCGTGTCATCACAATGCTCCATGAATCTTGTCTTCACAATGCTCCATGGCCCATGTCATCCCAATGCTCCATGACCACTGTCATCACAATTCTCCAAGGCCCCTCTCATCACAATGCTCCACGACACTTGTCATCACATTGCTCCATAACACCTGTCATCACAGTCTTCCCTGCCCATGTCATCACAATGCTCCATGTCCCCTATAATCACAATGCTCCATGCATGTTTCCTCACAATGCTCCAGAATTCTTGTCATCACAATGTTCCATGACGGTGGCATCACAATGCTCCATGGCCCTTGTCATCACAATGCTCCAGAATTCTTGTCATCACAATGCTCCATGCCCTTGTCATCAAAATGCTCCAGAACTCTTGTCATCATAATGCTCCATGCCAATGGCATCAAAATGCCCCATGACACTTGTCATCACAATGATCCATGGCCCCTGTCATCACAATGCTCCATGCCAATGTCATCAAAATGCCCCATGACACTTGTCATCACAATGCTCCATGGCCTTTGTCATCACAATGTTCCATGACCCCTGTCATCACAGTGCTCCATGATACCTTTCATCACAATTCTAGATGACCACTGTCATCACAATGCCCCATGACAGATGTCATCACAATTCGCCATGGTCCTTGACATCACAATGCTCCATGAACCGTGACATCACAAGGTTCCAGGACACTTGTCATCACAATGATCCATGATCACTTCCATCACAATGCTCCATGAACCCTGACATCTCAATGCTCCATAGCCTTTGTATTCACAGTGCTCCATGGCCCCTGTAATCACAGTGCTCCATGACAACATTCATCACAATGCTCCAAGACCACTGTCATCACAATGCCCCATGACGCCTGCCATCACAAATCTCCAAGGCCTCTCTTACCAAAAAGCTCCATGTCCCCTGGCATCACAAAGATCTCTGCCCATATCATCACAATGCTCCTTGTCACCTTTGATCACAATGCTCCATGCCCTTTCATCACAATGCTCCAGAATTCTTGTCATCACAATGTTCCTTGACCGTGTCATCACAATGCTCCATGACCCTTGTCATCACAAAGCTCCATGACCCCTGTCATCACAATGATCCATGACTGCTTTCCTCACAGTGCTCCAGTACCCTTTTCATCACAATGCTCCATGCCATTGTCAGCACAATTCTCCTTGGACCCTGTCATCAAAATGCTCCATCCCCTTTTCATCACAATGCTCCAGATAGCCTATCATTACAATGCTCCATGTCCGTGTCATCACAATGCTGCATGCCGTTGTCATCACAATGCTCCATGGCCCCTGTAATCACCATGCTCCATGCCCTTGTCATCACAATGCTCCAGAACACTTGTCATCATAATACTCCATTCCTGTGTCATCCCATTGCTCAATGAGACTTGTCATCAAAATGTTCCTTGGCCTTTGTCATCACAGTGCTCCATGATACCTTATTTCAAAATTCTACATGACCACCGTCATCACAATGCAAGATGACCAATGTCATCACAATGCCCCAGGACACGTGTCATCACATTTCGCCTTGGCCCTTGTCATCTCAAGGCTGTATGAACCGTGTCATCACTAGGTTCCAGGACACTTGTCATCACAGTGATCCATGACCACATTCATCACAATGCTCCATGAACTCTGTTATCTCAATGCTCCATGGCCTTTGTATTCACAATGCTCCATTTTCCCGATAATCGCGTTGCTCCATGAACACTTTCATCACAATGCTCCTGGACCACTGTCACCATAATGCCCCATGACGTCTCTCATCACTGTGCTCCAAGGCCACTCTCATCAAAATGCTCCATGATCTGTGTCAGCACAATATTGCATGACACTTGTCATCACAATGCTCCATGATCCCTGGAATCACAATGATCCCTGCCAATGTCATGACAATGCTCCATGTCTCCTGTCATCACAATGCTCCATGCCCTTGTCATCACAATGCTCCAGGTCTGTTGTCATCACCATGCTTCATGCCCGTGTCATCACAATGCTCCATGAATCTTGTCTTCACAATGCTCCATGACCACTGTCATCACAATTCTCCAAGGCCCCTCTCATCACAATGCTCCTCGACACTTGTCATCACATTGCTCCATAACACCTGTCATCACAGTGTTCCCTGCCCATGTCATCACAATGCTCCTTGTCCCCTATAGTCACAATGCTCCATGCATGTTTCCTCACAATGCTCCAGAATTCTTGTCATCACAATGTTCCATGACCGTGGCATCACAATGCTCCATGGCCCTTGTCATCACAATGCTCCAGAATTCTTGTCATCACAATGTTCCATGACCGTGTCATCACAATGCTACATGACCCTGGTCATCACATTTCTCCATGGCCTTTGTCATCACAATGCTCTATGTCGCTTTTCATCACAATTCTCAATGACCACTTTAATCATAACGCTCGCTGACCATTTTCATCACATTTCTCTATTGTCATTACAATTCCCCATGGCCCCTTTCTTCACAATGCTCCATGATGCCTGTCATCACAAAGCTCCATGGCTTTTGTTTTCACAATGCTCCAGGACCAGTTTCATCACAATACTCCATCCCCCTTGTCATCACAGTGCACAATGAAACCTTTCATTACAATGCTCCATGACACTTGTCATCACAATGCTCCATGGCCTTTATAGTCACAATGCTGCCAGGCATTTTCATCACGATGTTCCATGAAAATTTTCATCACATTTCTCCATGACCATTGTCATCACAATAGTCCATACCCTTGTCAACACAATGCTGCATAATCCCTTTCATCACAATTCTCCATGACTGCTGTCATCACAATAATCCAGGACAATTTTCATAACAATGCTTCATGCCCCCAGTCATCACAGTGCTCCATGACACCTTTCATCACAATTCCTACATGATCAATGTTATCACAATGCCCCATGACACCTGTCGTCACAATTCGCTATGACCCTTGTCATCACAATACTCGATGAACCGTGTCATCACAGTGTTCCAGGACACATGTCATCACGATGCTCCATGGCCCCTGTTATCATATTGCTCCATGATCTCTTTCATCACAATGCTCCATGACCACTGTCATCACCATGCCTCATGACGCCTGTCATCTCAATGCTCCATGGCCCCTTTCATCACAATGCTCCATGAACCCAGTCATCACAATGTTCCCTGCCCTTTTCATCACAATGCTCCATGGGCCCTGTCATCACAATGCTCCATGCCCTTGTCATCAAAATGCTCCAGAACTCTTGTCATCATAATGCTCCATGCCAATGGCATCAAAATGCCCCATGACACTTGTCATCACAATGATCCATGGCCCCTGTCATCACAATGCTCCATGCCAATGTCATCAAAATGCCCCATGACACTTGTCATCACAATGCTCCATGGCTTTTGTCATCAAAATGCTCCAGAACTCTTGTCATCATAATGCTCCATGCCAATGGCATCAAAATGCCCCATGACACTTGTCATCACAATGATCCATGGCCCCTGTCATCACAATACTCCATGGCCCCTTTCATCACAATGCTCCATGAACCCAGTCATCACAATGTTCCCTGCCCTTTTCATCACAATGCTCCATGGGCCCTGTCATCACAATGCTCCATGCCCTTGTCATCAAAATGCTCCAGAACTCTTGTCATCATAATGCTCCATGCCAATGGCATCAAAATGCCCCATGACACTTGTCATCACAATGATCCATGGCCCCTGTCATCACAATGCTCCATGCCAATGTCATCAAAATGCCCCATGACACTTGTCATCACAATGCTCCATGGCCTTTGTCATCACAATGTTCCATGGCCCCTGTCATCACAGTGCTCCATGATACCTTTCATCACAATTCTAGATGACCACTGTCATCACAATGCCCCATGACAGATGTCATCACAATTCGCCATGGTCCTTGACATCACAATGCTCCATGAACCGTGACATCACAAGGTTCCAGGACACTTGTCATCACAATGATCCATGATCACTTCCATCACAATGCTCCATGAACCCTGATATCTCAATGCTCAGTAGCCTTTGTATTCACAGTGCTCCATGGCCCCTGTAATCACAGTGCTCCATGACAACATTCATCACAATGCTCCAAGACCACTGTCATCACAATGCCCCATGACGCCTGCCATCACAAATCTCCAAGGCCTCTCTTACCAAAAAGCTCCATGTCCCCTGGCATCACAAAGATCTCTGCCCATATCATCACAATGCTCCTTGTCACCTTTGATCACAATGCTCCATGCCCTTTCATCACAATGCTCCAGAATTCTTGTCATCACAATGTTCCTTGACCGTGTCATCACAATGCTCCATGACCCTTGTCATCACAAAGCTCCATGACCCCTGTCATCACAATGATCCATGACTGCTTTCCTCACAGTGCTCCAGTACCCTTTTCATCACAATGCTCCATGCCATTGTCAGCACAATTCTCCTTGGACCCTGTCATCAAAATGCTCCATCCCCTTTTCATCACAATGCTCCAGATAGCCTATCATTACAATGCTCCATGTCCGTGTCATCACAATGCTCCATGCCGTTGTCATCACAATGCTCCATGGCCCCTGGAATCACCATGCTCCATGCCCTTGTCATCACAATGCTCCAGAACACTTGTCATCATAATACTCCATTCCCATGTCATCCCATTGCTCAATGACACTTGTCATCAAAATGTTCCTTGGCCTTTGTCATCACAGTGCTCCATGATACCTTATTTCAAAATTCTACATGACCACCGTCATCACAATGCAAGATGACCAATGTCATCACAATGCCCCAGGACACGTGTCATCACATTTCGCCTTGGCCCTTGTCATCTCAAGGCTGTATGAACCGTGTCATCACTAGGTTCCAGGACACTTGTCATCACAGTGATCCATGACCACATTCATCACAATGCTCCATAAACTCTGTTATCTCAATGCTCCATGGCCTTTGTATTCACAATGCTCCATTTTCCCGATAATCGCGTTGCTCCATGAACACTTTCATCACAATGCTCCTGGACCACTGTCACCATAATGCCCCATGACGTCTCTCATCACTGTGCTCCAAGGCCACTCTCATCAAAATGCTCCAGGATCTGTGTCAGCACAATATTGCATGACACTTGTCATCACAATGCTCCATGATCCCTGGAATCACAATGATCCCTGCCAATGTCATGACAATGCTCCATGTCTCCTGTCATCACAATGCTCCATGCCCTTGTCATCACAATGCTCCAGGTCTGTTGTCATCACCATGCTTCATGCCCGTGTCATCACAATGCTCCATGAATCTTGTCTTCACAATGCTCCATGGCCCATGTCATCCCAATGCTCCATGACCACTGTCATCACAATTCTCCAAGGCCCCTCTCATCACAATGCTCCACGACACTTGTCATCACATTGCTCCATAACACCTGTCATCACAGTCTTCCCTGCCCATGTCATCACAATGCTCCATGTCCCCTATAATCACAATGCTCCATGCCTGTTTCCTCACAATGCTCCAGAATTCTTGTCATCACAATGTTCCATGACGGTGGCATCACAATGCTCCATGGCCCTTGTCATCACAATGCTCCAGAATTCTTGTCATCACAATGTTCCATGACCGTGTCATCACAATGCTACATGACCCTGGTCATCACAGTTCTCCATGGCCTTTGTCATCACAATGCTCTATGTCGCTTTTCATCACAATTCTCAATGACCACTTTAATCATAACGCTCGCTGACCATTTTCATCACATTTCTCTATTGTCATTACAATTCCCCATGGCCCCTTTCTTCACAATGCTCCATGATGCCTGTCATCACAAAGCTCCATGGCTTTTGTTTTCACAATGCTCCAGGACCAGTTTCATCACAATACTCCATCCCCCTTGTCATCACAGTGCACAATGAAACCTTTCATTACAATGCTCCATGACACTTGTCATCACAATGCTCCATGGCCTTTATAGTCACAATGCTGCCAGGCATTTTCATCACGATGTTCCATGAAAACTTTCATCACATTTCTCCATGACCATTGTCATCACAATAGTCCATACCCTTGTCAACACAATGCTGCATAATCCCTTTCATCACAATTCTCCATGACTGCTGTCATCACAATAATCCAGGACAATTTTCATAACAATGCTTCATGCCCCCAGTCATCACAGTGCTCCATGACACCTTTCATCACAATTCCTACATGATCAATGTCATCACAATGCCCCATGACACCTGTCGTCACAATTCGCTATGACCCTTGTCATCACAATACTCGATGAACCGTGTCATCACAGTGTTCCAGGACACATGTCATCACGATGCTCCATGGCCCCTGTTATCATATTGCTCCATGATCTCTTTCATCACAATGCTCCATGACCACTGTCATCACCATGCCTCATGACGCCTGTCATCTCAATGCTCCATGGCCCCTTTCATCACAATGCTCCATGAACCCAGTCATCACAATGTTCCCTGCCCTTTTCATCACAATGCTCCATGGGCCCTGTCATCACAATGCTCCATGCCCTTGTCATCAAAATGCTCCAGAACTCTTGTCATCATAATGCTCCATGCCAATGGCATCAAAATGCCCCATGACACTTGTCATCACAATGATCCATGGCCCCTGTCATCACAATGCTCCATGCCAATGTCATCAAAATGCCCCATGACACTTGTCATCACAATGCTCCATGGCCTTTGTCATCACAATGTTCCATGGCCCCTGTCATCACAGTGCTCCATGATACCTTTCATCACAATTCTAGATGACCACTGTCATCACAATGCCCCATGACAGATGTCATCACAATTCGCCATGGTCCTTGACATCACAATGCTCCATGAACCGTGACATCACAAGGTTCCAGGACACTTGTCATCACAATGATCCATGATCACTTCCATCACAATGCTCCATGAACCCTGACATCTCAATGCTCCATAGCCTTTGTATTCACAGTGCTCCATGGCCCCTGTAATCACAGTGCTCCATGACAACATTCATCACAATGCTCCAAGACCACTGTCATCACAATGCCCCATGACGCCTGCCATCACAAATCTCCAAGGCCTCTCTTACCAAAAAGCTCCATGTCCCCTGGCATCACAAAGATCTCTGCCCATATCATCACAATGCTCCTTGTCACCTTTGATCACAATGCTCCATGCCCTTTCATCACAATGCTCCAGAATTCTTGTCATCACAATGTTCCTTGACCGTGTCATCACAATGCTCCATGACCCTTGTCATCACAAAGCTCCATGACCCCTGTCATCACAATGATCCATGACTGCTTTCCTCACAGTGCTCCAGTACCCTTTTCATCACAATGCTCCATGCCATTGTCAGCACAATTCTCCTTGGACCCTGTCATCAAAATGCTCCATCCCCTTTTCATCACAATGCTCCAGATAGCCTATCATTACAATGCTCCATGTCCGTGCCATCACAATGCTGCATGCCGTTGTCATCACAATGCTCCATGGCCCCTGTAATCACCATGCTCCATGCCCTTGTCATCACAATGCTCCAGAACACTTGTCATCATAATACTCCATTCCCGTGTCATCCCATTGCTCAATGACACTTGTCATCAAAATGTTCCTTGGCCTTTGTCATCACAGTGCTCCATGATACCTTATTTCAAAATTCTACATGACCACCGTCATCACAATGCAAGATGACCAATGTCATCACAATGCCCCAGGACACGTGTCATCACATTTCGCCTTGGCCCTTGTCATCTCAAGGCTGTATGAACCGTGTCATCACTAGGTTCCAGGACACTTGTCATCACAGTGATCCATGACCACATTCATCACAATGCTCCATGAACTCTGTTATCTCAATGCTCCATGGCCTTTGTATTCACAATGCTCCATTTTCCCGATAATCGCGTTGCTCCATGAACACTTTCATCACAATGCTCCTGGACCACTGTCACCATAATGCCCCATGACGTCTCTCATCACTGTGCTCCAAGGCCACTCTCATCAAAATGCTCCATGATCTGTGTCAGCACAATATTGCATGACACTTGTCATCACAATGCTCCATGATCCCTGGAATCACAATGATCCCTGCCAATGTCATGACAATGCTCCATGTCTCCTGTCATCACAATGCTCCATGCCCTTGTCATCACAATGCTCCAGGTCTGTTGTCATCACCATGCTTCATGCCCGTGTCATCACAATGCTCCATGAATCTTGTCTTCACAATGCTCCATGGCCCATGTCATCCCAATGCTCCATGACCACTGTCATCACAATTCTCCAAGGCCCCTCTCATCACAATGCTCCACGACACTTGTCATCACATTGCTCCATAACACCTGTCATCACAGTGTTCCCTGCCCATGTCATCACAATGCTCCATGTCCCCTATAATCACAATGCTCCATGCCTGTTTCCTCACAATGCTCCAGAATTCTTGTCATCACAATGTTCCATGACGGTGGCATCACAATGCTCCATGGCCCTTGTCATCACAATGCTCCAGAATTCTTGTCATCACAATGTTCCATGACCGTGTCATCACAATGCTACATGACCCTGGTCATCACAGTTCTCCATGACCTTTGTCATCACAATGCTCTATGTCGCTTTTCATCACAATTCTCAATGACCAATTTAATCATAACGCTCGCTGACCATTTTCCTCACATTTCTCTGTCATTACAATTCCCCATGGCCCCTTTCTTCACAATGCTCCATGATGCCTGTCATCACAAAGCTCCATGGCTTTTGTTTTCACAATGCTCCAGGACCAGTTTCATCACAATACTCCATCCCCCTTGTCATCACAGTGCACAATGAAACCTTTCATTACAATGCTCCATGACACTTGTCATCACAATGCTCCATGGCCTTTATAGTCACAATGCTCCCAGGCATTTTCATCACTATGTTCCATGAAAACTTTCATCACATTTCTCCATGACCATTGTCATCACAATAGTCCATACCCTTGTCAACACAATGCTGCATAATCCCTTTCATCACAATTCTCCATGACTGCTGTCATCACAATAATCCAGGACAATTTTCATAACAATGCTTCATGCCCCCTGTCATCACAGTGCTCCATGACACCTTTCATCACAATTCCTAGATGATCAATGTCATCACAATGCCCCATGACACCTGTCGTCACAATTCGCTATGACCCTTGTCATCACAATACTCGATGAACCGTGTCATCACAGTGTTCCAGGACACATGTCATCACGATGATCCATGACGACTTTCATCACAATGCTCCAATACACCTGTCATCACAATGCTCCATGGCCCCTGTTATCATATTGCTCCATGATCTCTTTCATCACAATGCTCCATGACCACTGTCATCACCATGCCTCATGACGCCTGTCATCTCAATGCTCCATGGCCCCTTTCATCACAATGCTCCATGAACCCAGTCATCACAATGTTCCCTGCCCTTTTCATCACAATGCTCCATGGGCCCTGTCATCACAATGCTCCATGCCCTTGTCATCAAAATGCTCCAGAACTCTTGTCATCATAATGCTCCATGCCAATGGCATCAAAATGCCCCATGACACTTGTCATCACAATGTTCCATGGCCCCTGTCATCACAATGCTCCATGCCAATGTCATCAAAATGCCCCATGACACTTGTCATCACAATGCTCCATGGCCTTTGTCATCACAATGTTCCATGGCCCCTGTCATCACAGTGCTCCATGATACCTTTCATCACAATTCTAGATGACCACTGTCATCACAATGCCCTATGACAGATGTCATCACAATTCGCCATGGTCCTTGACATCACAATGCTCCATGAACCGTGACATCACAAGGTTCCAGGACACTTGTCATCACAATGATCCATGATCACTTCCATCACAATGCTCCATGAACCCTGACATCTCAATGCTCCATAGCCTTTGTATTCACAGTGCTCCATGGCCCCTGTAATCACAGTGCTCCATGACAACATTCATCACAATGCTCCAAGACCACTGTCATCACAATGCCCCATGACGCCTGCCATCACAAATCTCCAAGGCCTCTCTTACCAAAAAGCTCCATGTCCCCTGGCATCACAAAGATCTCTGCCCATATCATCACAATGCTCCTTGTCACCTTTGATCACAATGCTCCATGCCCTTTCATCACAATGCTCCAGAATTCTTGTCATCACAATGTTCCTTGACCGTGTCATCACAATGCTCCATGACCCTTGTCATCACAAAGCTCCATGACCCCTGTCATCACAATGATCCATGACTGCTTTCCTCACAGTGCTCCAGTACCCTTTTCATCACAATGCTCCATGCCATTGTCAGCACAATTCTCCTTGGACCCTGTCATCAAAATGCTCCATCCCCTTTTCATCACAATGCTCCAGATAGCCTATCATTACAATGCTCCATGTCCGTGTCATCACAATGCTCCATGCCGTTGTCATCACAATGCTCCATGGCCCCTGGAATCACCATGCTCCATGCCCTTGTCATCACAATGCTCCAGAACACTTGTCATCATAATACTCCATTCCCGTGTCATCCCATTGCTCAATGACACTTGTCATCAAAATGTTCCTTGGCCTTTGTCATCACAGTGCTCCATGATACCTTATTTCAAAATTCTACATGACCACCGTCATCACAATGCAAGATGACCAATGTCATCACAATGCCCCAGGACACGTGTCATCACATTTCGCCTTGGCCCTTGTCATCTCAAGGCTGTATGAACCGTGTCATCACTAGGTTCCAGGACACTTGTCATCACAGTGATCCATGACCACATTCATCACAATGCTCCATGAACTCTGTTATCTCAATGCTCCATGGCCTTTGTATTCACAATGCTCCATTTTCCCGATAATCGCGTTGCTCCATGAACACTTTCATCACAATGCTCCTGGACCACTGTCACCATAATGCCCCATGACGTCTCTCATCACTGTGCTCCAAGGCCACTCTCATCAAAATGCTCCATGATCTGTGTCAGCACAATATTGCATGACACTTGTCATCACAATGCTCCATGATCCCTGGAATCACAATGATCCCTGCCAATGTCATGACAATGCTCCATGTCTCCTGTCATCACAATGCTCCATGCCCTTGTCATCACAATGCTCCAGGTCTGTTGTCATCACCATGCTTCATGCCCGTGTCATCACAATGCTCCATGAATCTTGTCTTCACAATGCTCCATGACCACTGTCATCACAATTCTCCAAGGCCCCTCTCATCACAATGCTCCTCGACACTTGTCATCACATTGCTCCATAACACCTGTCATCACAGTGTTCCCTGCCCATGTCATCACAATGCTCCTTGTCCCCTATAGTCACAATGCTCCATGCATGTTTCCTCACAATGCTCCAGAATTCTTGTCATCACAATGTTCCATGACCGTGGCATCACAATGCTCCATGGCCCTTGTCATCACAATGCTCCAGAATTCTTGTCATCACAATGTTCCATGACCGTGTCATCACAATGCTACATGACCCTGGTCATCACATTTCTCCATGGCCTTTGTCATCACAATGCTCTATGTCGCTTTTCATCACAATTCTCAATGACCACTTTAATCATAACGCTCGCTGACCATTTTCATCACATTTCTCTATTGTCATTACAATTCCCCATGGCCCCTTTCTTCACAATGCTCCATGATGCCTGTCATCACAAAGCTCCATGGCTTTTGTTTTCACAATGCTCCAGGACCAGTTTCATCACAATACTCCATCCCCCTTGTCATCACAGTGCACAATGAAACCTTTCATTACAATGCTCCATGACACTTGTCATCACAATGCTCCATGGCCTTTATAGTCACAATGCTGCCAGGCATTTTCATCACGATGTTCCATGAAAATTTTCATCACATTTCTCCATGACCATTGTCATCACAATAGTCCATACCCTTGTCAACACAATGCTGCATAATCCCTTTCATCACAATTCTCCATGACTGCTGTCATCACAATAATCCAGGACAATTTTCATAACAATGCTTCATGCCCCCAGTCATCACAGTGCTCCATGACACCTTTCATCACAATTCCTACATGATCAATGTTATCACAATGCCCCATGACACCTGTCGTCACAATTCGCTATGACCCTTGTCATCACAATACTCGATGAACCGTGTCATCACAGTGTTCCAGGACACATGTCATCACGATGCTCCATGGCCCCTGTTATCATATTGCTCCATGATCTCTTTCATCACAATGCTCCATGACCACTGTCATCACCATGCCTCATGACGCCTGTCATCTCAATGCTCCATGGCCCCTTTCATCACAATGCTCCATGAACCCAGTCATCACAATGTTCCCTGCCCTTTTCATCACAATGCTCCATGGGCCCTGTCATCACAATGCTCCATGCCCTTGTCATCAAAATGCTCCAGAACTCTTGTCATCATAATGCTCCATGCCAATGGCATCAAAATGCCCCATGACACTTGTCATCACAATGATCCATGGCCCCTGTCATCACAATGCTCCATGCCAATGTCATCAAAATGCCCCATGACACTTGTCATCACAATGCTCCATGGCTTTTGTCATCAAAATGCTCCAGAACTCTTGTCATCATAATGCTCCATGCCAATGGCATCAAAATGCCCCATGACACTTGTCATCACAATGATCCATGGCCCCTGTCATCACAATACTCCATGGCCCCTTTCATCACAATGCTCCATGAACCCAGTCATCACAATGTTCCCTGCCCTTTTCATCACAATGCTCCATGGGCCCTGTCATCACAATGCTCCATGCCCTTGTCATCAAAATGCTCCAGAACTCTTGTCATCATAATGCTCCATGCCAATGGCATCAAAATGCCCCATGACACTTGTCATCACAATGATCCATGGCCCCTGTCATCACAATGCTCCATGCCAATGTCATCAAAATGCCCCATGACACTTGTCATCACAATGCTCCATGGCCTTTGTCATCACAATGTTCCATGGCCCCTGTCATCACAGTGCTCCATGATACCTTTCATCACAATTCTAGATGACCACTGTCATCACAATGCCCCATGACAGATGTCATCACAATTCGCCATGGTCCTTGACATCACAATGCTCCATGAACCGTGACATCACAAGGTTCCAGGACACTTGTCATCACAATGATCCATGATCACTTCCATCACAATGCTCCATGAACCCTGATATCTCAATGCTCAGTAGCCTTTGTATTCACAGTGCTCCATGGCCCCTGTAATCACAGTGCTCCATGACAACATTCATCACAATGCTCCAAGACCACTGTCATCACAATGCCCCATGACGCCTGCCATCACAAATCTCCAAGGCCTCTCTTACCAAAAAGCTCCATGTCCCCTGGCATCACAAAGATCTCTGCCCATATCATCACAATGCTCCTTGTCACCTTTGATCACAATGCTCCATGCCCTTTCATCACAATGCTCCAGAATTCTTGTCATCACAATGTTCCTTGACCGTGTCATCACAATGCTCCATGACCCTTGTCATCACAAAGCTCCATGACCCCTGTCATCACAATGATCCATGACTGCTTTCCTCACAGTGCTCCAGTACCCTTTTCATCACAATGCTCCATGCCATTGTCAGCACAATTCTCCTTGGACCCTGTCATCAAAATGCTCCATCCCCTTTTCATCACAATGCTCCAGATAGCCTATCATTACAATGCTCCATGTCCGTGTCATCACAATGCTCCATGCCGTTGTCATCACAATGCTCCATGGCCCCTGGAATCACCATGCTCCATGCCCTTGTCATCACAATGCTCCAGAACACTTGTCATCATAATACTCCATTCCCATGTCATCCCATTGCTCAATGACACTTGTCATCAAAATGTTCCTTGGCCTTTGTCATCACAGTGCTCCATGATACCTTATTTCAAAATTCTACATGACCACCGTCATCACAATGCAAGATGACCAATGTCATCACAATGCCCCAGGACACGTGTCATCACATTTCGCCTTGGCCCTTGTCATCTCAAGGCTGTATGAACCGTGTCATCACTAGGTTCCAGGACACTTGTCATCACAGTGATCCATGACCACATTCATCACAATGCTCCATAAACTCTGTTATCTCAATGCTCCATGGCCTTTGTATTCACAATGCTCCATTTTCCCGATAATCGCGTTGCTCCATGAACACTTTCATCACAATGCTCCTGGACCACTGTCACCATAATGCCCCATGACGTCTCTCATCACTGTGCTCCAAGGCCACTCTCATCAAAATGCTCCAGGATCTGTGTCAGCACAATATTGCATGACACTTGTCATCACAATGCTCCATGATCCCTGGAATCACAATGATCCCTGCCAATGTCATGACAATGCTCCATGTCTCCTGTCATCACAATGCTCCATGCCCTTGTCATCACAATGCTCCAGGTCTGTTGTCATCACCATGCTTCATGCCCGTGTCATCACAATGCTCCATGAATCTTGTCTTCACAATGCTCCATGGCCCATGTCATCCCAATGCTCCATGACCACTGTCATCACAATTCTCCAAGGCCCCTCTCATCACAATGCTCCACGACACTTGTCATCACATTGCTCCATAACACCTGTCATCACAGTCTTCCCTGCCCATGTCATCACAATGCTCCATGTCCCCTATAATCACAATGCTCCATGCCTGTTTCCTCACAATGCTCCAGAATTCTTGTCATCACAATGTTCCATGACGGTGGCATCACAATGCTCCATGGCCCTTGTCATCACAATGCTCCAGAATTCTTGTCATCACAATGTTCCATGACCGTGTCATCACAATGCTACATGACCCTGGTCATCACAGTTCTCCATGGCCTTTGTCATCACAATGCTCTATGTCGCTTTTCATCACAATTCTCAATGACCACTTTAATCATAACGCTCGCTGACCATTTTCATCACATTTCTCTATTGTCATTACAATTCCCCATGGCCCCTTTCTTCACAATGCTCCATGATGCCTGTCATCACAAAGCTCCATGGCTTTTGTTTTCACAATGCTCCAGGACCAGTTTCATCACAATACTCCATCCCCCTTGTCATCACAGTGCACAATGAAACCTTTCATTACAATGCTCCATGACACTTGTCATCACAATGCTCCATGGCCTTTATAGTCACAATGCTGCCAGGCATTTTCATCACGATGTTCCATGAAAACTTTCATCACATTTCTCCATGACCATTGTCATCACAATAGTCCATACCCTTGTCAACACAATGCTGCATAATCCCTTTCATCACAATTCTCCATGACTGCTGTCATCACAATAATCCAGGACAATTTTCATAACAATGCTTCATGCCCCCAGTCATCACAGTGCTCCATGACACCTTTCATCACAATTCCTACATGATCAATGTCATCACAATGCCCCATGACACCTGTCGTCACAATTCGCTATGACCCTTGTCATCACAATACTCGATGAACCGTGTCATCACAGTGTTCCAGGACACATGTCATCACGATGCTCCATGGCCCCTGTTATCATATTGCTCCATGATCTCTTTCATCACAATGCTCCATGACCACTGTCATCACCATGCCTCATGACGCCTGTCATCTCAATGCTCCATGGCCCCTTTCATCACAATGCTCCATGAACCCAGTCATCACAATGTTCCCTGCCCTTTTCATCACAATGCTCCATGGGCCCTGTCATCACAATGCTCCATGCCCTTGTCATCAAAATGCTCCAGAACTCTTGTCATCATAATGCTCCATGCCAATGGCATCAAAATGCCCCATGACACTTGTCATCACAATGATCCATGGCCCCTGTCATCACAATGCTCCATGCCAATGTCATCAAAATGCCCCATGACACTTGTCATCACAATGCTCCATGGCCTTTGTCATCACAATGTTCCATGGCCCCTGTCATCACAGTGCTCCATGATACCTTTCATCACAATTCTAGATGACCACTGTCATCACAATGCCCCATGACAGATGTCATCACAATTCGCCATGGTCCTTGACATCACAATGCTCCATGAACCGTGACATCACAAGGTTCCAGGACACTTGTCATCACAATGATCCATGATCACTTCCATCACAATGCTCCATGAACCCTGACATCTCAATGCTCCATAGCCTTTGTATTCACAGTGCTCCATGGCCCCTGTAATCACAGTGCTCCATGACAACATTCATCACAATGCTCCAAGACCACTGTCATCACAATGCCCCATGACGCCTGCCATCACAAATCTCCAAGGCCTCTCTTACCAAAAAGCTCCATGTCCCCTGGCATCACAAAGATCTCTGCCCATATCATCACAATGCTCCTTGTCACCTTTGATCACAATGCTCCATGCCCTTTCATCACAATGCTCCAGAATTCTTGTCATCACAATGTTCCTTGACCGTGTCATCACAATGCTCCATGACCCTTGTCATCACAAAGCTCCATGACCCCTGTCATCACAATGATCCATGACTGCTTTCCTCACAGTGCTCCAGTACCCTTTTCATCACAATGCTCCATGCCATTGTCAGCACAATTCTCCTTGGACCCTGTCATCAAAATGCTCCATCCCCTTTTCATCACAATGCTCCAGATAGCCTATCATTACAATGCTCCATGTCCGTGCCATCACAATGCTGCATGCCGTTGTCATCACAATGCTCCATGGCCCCTGTAATCACCATGCTCCATGCCCTTGTCATCACAATGCTCCAGAACACTTGTCATCATAATACTCCATTCCCGTGTCATCCCATTGCTCAATGACACTTGTCATCAAAATGTTCCTTGGCCTTTGTCATCACAGTGCTCCATGATACCTTATTTCAAAATTCTACATGACCACCGTCATCACAATGCAAGATGACCAATGTCATCACAATGCCCCAGGACACGTGTCATCACATTTCGCCTTGGCCCTTGTCATCTCAAGGCTGTATGAACCGTGTCATCACTAGGTTCCAGGACACTTGTCATCACAGTGATCCATGACCACATTCATCACAATGCTCCATGAACTCTGTTATCTCAATGCTCCATGGCCTTTGTATTCACAATGCTCCATTTTCCCGATAATCGCGTTGCTCCATGAACACTTTCATCACAATGCTCCTGGACCACTGTCACCATAATGCCCCATGACGTCTCTCATCACTGTGCTCCAAGGCCACTCTCATCAAAATGCTCCATGATCTGTGTCAGCACAATATTGCATGACACTTGTCATCACAATGCTCCATGATCCCTGGAATCACAATGATCCCTGCCAATGTCATGACAATGCTCCATGTCTCCTGTCATCACAATGCTCCATGCCCTTGTCATCACAATGCTCCAGGTCTGTTGTCATCACCATGCTTCATGCCCGTGTCATCACAATGCTCCATGAATCTTGTCTTCACAATGCTCCATGGCCCATGTCATCCCAATGCTCCATGACCACTGTCATCACAATTCTCCAAGGCCCCTCTCATCACAATGCTCCACGACACTTGTCATCACATTGCTCCATAACACCTGTCATCACAGTGTTCCCTGCCCATGTCATCACAATGCTCCATGTCCCCTATAATCACAATGCTCCATGCCTGTTTCCTCACAATGCTCCAGAATTCTTGTCATCACAATGTTCCATGACGGTGGCATCACAATGCTCCATGGCCCTTGTCATCACAATGCTCCAGAATTCTTGTCATCACAATGTTCCATGACCGTGTCATCACAATGCTACATGACCCTGGTCATCACAGTTCTCCATGACCTTTGTCATCACAATGCTCTATGTCGCTTTTCATCACAATTCTCAATGACCAATTTAATCATAACGCTCGCTGACCATTTTCCTCACATTTCTCTGTCATTACAATTCCCCATGGCCCCTTTCTTCACAATGCTCCATGATGCCTGTCATCACAAAGCTCCATGGCTTTTGTTTTCACAATGCTCCAGGACCAGTTTCATCACAATACTCCATCCCCCTTGTCATCACAGTGCACAATGAAACCTTTCATTACAATGCTCCATGACACTTGTCATCACAATGCTCCATGGCCTTTATAGTCACAATGCTCCCAGGCATTTTCATCACTATGTTCCATGAAAACTTTCATCACATTTCTCCATGACCATTGTCATCACAATAGTCCATACCCTTGTCAACACAATGCTGCATAATCCCTTTCATCACAATTCTCCATGACTGCTGTCATCACAATAATCCAGGACAATTTTCATAACAATGCTTCATGCCCCCTGTCATCACAGTGCTCCATGACACCTTTCATCACAATTCCTAGATGATCAATGTCATCACAATGCCCCATGACACCTGTCGTCACAATTCGCTATGACCCTTGTCATCACAATACTCGATGAACCGTGTCATCACAGTGTTCCAGGACACATGTCATCACGATGATCCATGACGACTTTCATCACAATGCTCCAATACACCTGTCATCACAATGCTCCATGGCCCCTGTTATCATATTGCTCCATGATCTCTTTCATCACAATGCTCCATGACCACTGTCATCACCATGCCTCATGACGCCTGTCATCTCAATGCTCCATGGCCCCTTTCATCACAATGCTCCATGAACCCAGTCATCACAATGTTCCCTGCCCTTTTCATCACAATGCTCCATGGGCCCTGTCATCACAATGCTCCATGCCCTTGTCATCAAAATGCTCCAGAACTCTTGTCATCATAATGCTCCATGCCAATGGCATCAAAATGCCCCATGACACTTGTCATCACAATGTTCCATGGCCCCTGTCATCACAATGCTCCATGCCAATGTCATCAAAATGCCCCATGACACTTGTCATCACAATGCTCCATGGCCTTTGTCATCACAATGTTCCATGGCCCCTGTCATCACAGTGCTCCATGATACCTTTCATCACAATTCTAGATGACCACTGTCATCACAATGCCCTATGACAGATGTCATCACAATTCGCCATGGTCCTTGACATCACAATGCTCCATGAACCGTGACATCACAAGGTTCCAGGACACTTGTCATCACAATGATCCATGATCACTTCCATCACAATGCTCCATGAACCCTGACATCTCAATGCTCCATAGCCTTTGTATTCACAGTGCTCCATGGCCCCTGTAATCACAGTGCTCCATGACAACATTCATCACAATGCTCCAAGACCACTGTCATCACAATGCCCCATGACGCCTGCCATCACAAATCTCCAAGGCCTCTCTTACCAAAAAGCTCCATGTCCCCTGGCATCACAAAGATCTCTGCCCATATCATCACAATGCTCCTTGTCACCTTTGATCACAATGCTCCATGCCCTTTCATCACAATGCTCCAGAATTCTTGTCATCACAATGTTCCTTGACCGTGTCATCACAATGCTCCATGACCCTTGTCATCACAAAGCTCCATGACCCCTGTCATCACAATGATCCATGACTGCTTTCCTCACAGTGCTCCAGTACCCTTTTCATCACAATGCTCCATGCCATTGTCAGCACAATTCTCCTTGGACCCTGTCATCAAAATGCTCCATCCCCTTTTCATCACAATGCTCCAGATAGCCTATCATTACAATGCTCCATGTCCGTGTCATCACAATGCTCCATGCCGTTGTCATCACAATGCTCCATGGCCCCTGGAATCACCATGCTCCATGCCCTTGTCATCACAATGCTCCAGAACACTTGTCATCATAATACTCCATTCCCGTGTCATCCCATTGCTCAATGACACTTGTCATCAAAATGTTCCTTGGCCTTTGTCATCACAGTGCTCCATGATACCTTATTTCAAAATTCTACATGACCACCGTCATCACAATGCAAGATGACCAATGTCATCACAATGCCCCAGGACACGTGTCATCACATTTCGCCTTGGCCCTTGTCATCTCAAGGCTGTATGAACCGTGTCATCACTAGGTTCCAGGACACTTGTCATCACAGTGATCCATGACCACATTCATCACAATGCTCCATGAACTCTGTTATCTCAATGCTCCATGGCCTTTGTATTCACAATGCTCCATTTTCCCGATAATCGCGTTGCTCCATGAACACTTTCATCACAATGCTCCTGGACCACTGTCACCATAATGCCCCATGACGTCTCTCATCACTGTGCTCCAAGGCCACTCTCATCAAAATGCTCCATGATCTGTGTCAGCACAATATTGCATGACACTTGTCATCACAATGCTCCATGATCCCTGGAATCACAATGATCCCTGCCAATGTCATGACAATGCTCCATGTCTCCTGTCATCACAATGCTCCATGCCCTTGTCATCACAATGCTCCAGGTCTGTTGTCATCACCATGCTTCATGCCCGTGTCATCACAATGCTCCATGAATCTTGTCTTCACAATGCTCCATGGCCCATGTCATCCCAATGCTCCATGACCACTGTCATCACAATTCTCCAAGGCCCCTCTCATCACAATGCTCCACGACACTTGTCATCACATTGCTCCATAACACCTGTCATCACAGTCTTCCCTGCCCATGTCATCACAATGCTCCATGTCCCCTATAATCACAATGCTCCTTGCCTGTTTCCTCACAATGCTCCAGAATTCTTGTCATCACAATGTTCCATGACGGTGGCATCACAATGCTCCATGGCCCTTGTCATCACAATGCTCCAGAATTCTTGTCATCACAATGTTCCATGACCGTGTCATCACAATGCTACATGACCCTGGTCATCACAGTTCTCCATGGCCTTTGTCATCACAATGCTCTATGTCGCTTTTCATCACAATTCTCAATGACCACTTTAATCATAACGCTCGCTGACCATTTTCATCACATTTCTTTATTGTCATTACAATTCCCCATGGCCCCTTTCTTCACAATGCTCCATGATGCCTGTCATCAAAAAGCTCCATGGCTTTTGTTTTCACAATGCTCCAGGACAAGTTTCATCACAATACTCCATCCCCCTTGTCATCACAGTGCACAATGAAACCTTTCATTACAATGCTCCATGACACTTGTCATCACAATGCTGCATGGCCTTTATAGTCACAATGCTGCCAGGCATTTTCATCACGATGTTCCATGAAAACTTTCATCACATTTCTCCATGACCATTGTCATCACAATAGTCCATACCCTTGTCAACACAATGCTGCATAATCCCTTTCATCACAATTCTCCATGACTGCTGTCATCACAATAATCCAGGACAATTTTCATAACAATGCTTCATGCCCCCAGTCATCACAGTGCTCCATGACACCTTTCATCACAATTCCTACATGATCAATGTCATCACAATGCCCCATGACACCTGTCGTCACAATTCGCTATGACCCTTGTCATCACAATACTCGATGAACCGTGTCATCACAGTGTTCCAGGACACATGTCATCACGATGCTCCATGGCCCCTGTTATCATATTGCTCCATGATCTCTTTCATCACAATGCTCCATGACCACTGTCATCACCATGCCTCATGACGCCTGTCATCTCAATGCTCCATGGCCCCTTTCATCACAATGCTCCATGAACCCAGTCATCACAATGTTCCCTGCCCTTTTCATCACAATGCTCCATGGGCCCTGTCATCACAATGCTCCATGCCCTTGTCATCAAAATGCTCCAGAACTCTTGTCATCATAATGCTCCATGCCAATGGCATCAAAATGCCCCATGACACTTGTCATCATAATGATCCATGGCCCCTGTCATCACAATGCTCCATGCCAATGTCATCAAAATGCCCCATGACACTTGTCATCACAATGCTCCATGGCCTTTGTCATCACAATGTTCCATGGCCCCTGTCATCACAGTGCTCCATGATACCTTTCATCACAATTCTAGATGACCACTGTCATCACAATGCCCCATGACAGATGTCATCACAATTCGCCATGGTCCTTGACATCACAATGCTCCATGAACCGTGACATCACAAGGTTCCAGGACACTTGTCATCACAATGATCCATGATCACTTCCATCACAATGCTCCATGAACCCTGATATCTCAATGCTCAGTAGCCTTTGTATTCACAGTGCTCCATGGCCCCTGTAATCACAGTGCTCCATGACAACATTCATCACAATGCTCCAAGACCACTGTCATCACAATGCCCCATGACGCCTGCCATCACAAATCTCCAAGGCCTCTCTTACCAAAAAGCTCCATGTCCCCTGGCATCACAAAGATCTCTGCCCATATCATCACAATGCTCCTTGTCACCTTTGATCACAATGCTCCATGCCCTTTCATCACAATGCTCCAGAATTCTTGTCATCACAATGTTCCTTGACCGTGTCATCACAATGCTCCATGACCCTTGTCATCACAAAGCTCCATGACCCCTGTCATCACAATGATCCATGACTGCTTTCCTCACAGTGCTCCAGTACCCTTTTCATCACAATGCTCCATGCCATTGTCAGCACAATTCTCCTTGGACCCTGTCATCAAAATGCTCCATCCCCTTTTCATCACAATGCTCCAGATAGCCTATCATTACAATGCTCCATGTCCGTGTCATCACAATGCTCCATGCCGTTGTCATCACAATGCTCCATGGCCCCTGGAATCACCATGCTCCATGCCCTTGTCATCACAATGCTCCAGAACACTTGTCATCATAATACTCCATTCCCGTGTCATCCCATTGCTCAATGACACTTGTCATCAAAATGTTCCTTGGCCTTTGTCATCACAGTGCTCCATGATACCTTATTTCAAAATTCTACATGACCACCGTCATCACAATGCAAGATGACCAATGTCATCACAATGCCCCAGGACACGTGTCATCACATTTCGCCTTGGCCCTTGTCATCTCAAGGCTGTATGAACCGTGTCATCACTAGGTTCCAGGACACTTGTCATCACAGTGATCCATGACCACATTCATCACAATGCTCCATGAACTCTGTTATCTCAATGCTCCATGGCCTTTGTATTCACAATGCTCCATTTTCCCGATAATCGCGTTGCTCCATGAACACTTTCATCACAATGCTCCTGGACCACTGTCACCATAATGCCCCATGACGTCTCTCATCACTGTGCTCCAAGGCCACTCTCATCAAAATGCTCCATGATCTGTGTCAGCACAATATTGCATGACACTTGTCATCACAATGCTCCATGATCCCTGGAATCACAATGATCCCTGCCAATGTCATGACAATGCTCCATGTCTCCTGTCATCACAATGCTCCATGCCCTTGTCATCACAATGCTCCAGGTCTGTTGTCATCACCATGCTTCATGCCCGTGTCATCACAATGCTCCATGAATCTTGTCTTCACAATGCTCCATGGCCCATGTCATCCCAATGCTCCATGACCACTGTCATCACAATTCTCCAAGGCCCCTCTCATCACAATGCTCCACGACACTTGTCATCACATTGCTCCATAACACCTGTCATCACAGTCTTCCCTGCCCATGTCATCACAATGCTCCATGTCCCCTATAATCACAATGCTCCTTGCCTGTTTCCTCACAATGCTCCAGAATTCTTGTCATCACAATGTTCCATGACGGTGGCATCACAATGCTCCATGGCCCTTGTCATCACAATGCTCCAGAATTCTTGTCATCACAATGTTCCATGACCGTGTCATCACAATGCTACATGACCCTGGTCATCACAGTTCTCCATGGCCTTTGTCATCACAATGCTCTATGTCGCTTTTCATCACAATTCTCAATGACCACTTTAATCATAACGCTCGCTGACCATTTTCATCACATTTCTTTATTGTCATTACAATTCCCCATGGCCCCTTTCTTCACAATGCTCCATGATGCCTGTCATCAAAAAGCTCCATGGCTTTTGTTTTCACAATGCTCCAGGACAAGTTTCATCACAATACTCCATCCCCCTTGTCATCACAGTGCACAATGAAACCTTTCATTACAATGCTCCATGACACTTGTCATCACAATGCTGCATGGCCTTTATAGTCACAATGCTGCCAGGCATTTTCATCACGATGTTCCATGAAAACTTTCATCACATTTCTCCATGACCATTGTCATCACAATAGTCCATACCCTTGTCAACACAATGCTGCATAATCCCTTTCATCACAATTCTCCATGACTGCTGTCATCACAATAATCCAGGACAATTTTCATAACAATGCTTCATGCCCCCAGTCATCACAGTGCTCCATGACACCTTTCATCACAATTCCTACATGATCAATGTCATCACAATGCCCCATGACACCTGTCGTCACAATTCGCTATGACCCTTGTCATCACAATACTCGATGAACCGTGTCATCACAGTGTTCCAGGACACATGTCATCACGATGCTCCATGGCCCCTGTTATCATATTGCTCCATGATCTCTTTCATCACAATGCTCCATGACCACTGTCATCACCATGCCTCATGACGCCTGTCATCTCAATGCTCCATGGCCCCTTTCATCACAATGCTCCATGAACCCAGTCATCACAATGTTCCCTGCCCTTTTCATCACAATGCTCCATGGGCCCTGTCATCACAATGCTCCATGCCCTTGTCATCAAAATGCTCCAGAACTCTTGTCATCATAATGCTCCATGCCAATGGCATCAAAATGCCCCATGACACTTGTCATCATAATGATCCATGGCCCCTGTCATCACAATGCTCCATGCCAATGTCATCAAAATGCCCCATGACACTTGTCATCACAATGCTCCATGGCCTTTGTCATCACAATGTTCCATGGCCCCTGTCATCACAGTGCTCCATGATACCTTTCATCACAATTCTAGATGACCACTGTCATCACAATGCCCCATGACAGATGTCATCACAATTCGCCATGGTCCTTGACATCACAATGCTCCATGAACCGTGACATCACAAGGTTCCAGGACACTTGTCATCACAATGATCCATGATCACTTCCATCACAATGCTCCATGAACCCTGATATCTCAATGCTCAGTAGCCTTTGTATTCACAGTGCTCCATGGCCCCTGTAATCACAGTGCTCCATGACAACATTCATCACAATGCTCCAAGACCACTGTCATCACAATGCCCCATGACGCCTGCCATCACAAATCTCCAAGGCCTCTCTTACCAAAAAGCTCCATGTCCCCTGGCATCACAAAGATCTCTGCCCATATCATCACAATGCTCCTTGTCACCTTTGATCACAATGCTCCATGCCCTTTCATCACAATGCTCCAGAATTCTTGTCATCACAATGTTCCTTGACCGTGTCATCACAATGCTCCATGACCCTTGTCATCACAAAGCTCCATGACCCCTGTCATCACAATGATCCATGACTGCTTTCCTCACAGTGCTCCAGTACCCTTTTCATCACAATGCTCCATGCCATTGTCAGCACAATTCTCCTTGGACCCTGTCATCAAAATGCTCCATCCCCTTTTCATCACAATGCTCCAGATAGCCTATCATTACAATGCTCCATGTCCGTGTCATCACAATGCTCCATGCCGTTGTCATCACAATGCTCCATGGCCCCTGGAATCACCATGCTCCATGCCCTTGTCATCACAATGCTCCAGAACACTTGTCATCATAATACTCCATTCCCGTGTCATCCCATTGCTCAATGACACTTGTCATCAAAATGTTCCTTGGCCTTTGTCATCACAGTGCTCCATGATACCTTATTTCAAAATTCTACATGACCACCGTCATCACAATGCAAGATGACCAATGTCATCACAATGCCCCAGGACACGTGTCATCACATTTCGCCTTGGCCCTTGTCATCTCAAGGCTGTATGAACCGTGTCATCACTAGGTTCCAGGACACTTGTCATCACAGTGATCCATGACCACATTCATCACAATGCTCCATGAACTCTGTTATCTCAATGCTCCATGGCCTTTGTATTCACAATGCTCCATTTTCCCGATAATCGCGTTGCTCCATGAACACTTTCATCACAATGCTCCTGGACCACTGTCACCATAATGCCCCATGACGTCTCTCATCACTGTGCTCCAAGGCCACTCTCATCAAAATGCTCCAGGATCTGTGTCAGCACAATATTGCATGACACTTGTCATCACAATGCTCCATGATCCCTGGAATCACAATGATCCCTGCCAATGTCATGACAATGCTCCATGTCTCCTGTCATCACAATGCTCCATGCCCTTGTCATCACAATGCTCCAGGTCTGTTGTCATCACCATGCTTCATGCCCGTGTCATCACAATGCTCCATGAATCTTGTCTTCACAATGCTCCATGGCCCATGTCATCCCAATGCTCCATGACCACTGTCATCACAATTCTCCAAGGCCCCTCTCATCACAATGCTCCACGACACTTGTCATCACATTGCTCCATAACACCTGTCATCACAGTGTTCCCTGCCCATGTCATCACAATGCTCCATGTCCCCTATAATCACAATGCTCCATGCCTGTTTCCTCACAATGCTCCAGAATTCTTGTCATCACAATGTTCCATGACGGTGGCATCACAATGCTCCATGGCCCTTGTCATCACAATGCTCCAGAATTCTTGTCATCACAATGTTCCATGACCGTGTCATCACAATGCTACATGACCCTGGTCATCACAGTTCTCCATGACCTTTGTCATCACAATGCTCTATGTCGCTTTTCATCACAATTCTCAATGACCACTTTAATCATAACGCTCGCTGACCATTTTCATCCCATTTCTCTATTGTCATTACAATTCCCCATGGCCCCTTTCTTCACAATGCTCCATGATGCCTGTCATCACAAAGCTCCATGGCTTTTGTTTTCACAATGCTCCAGGACCAGTTTCATCACAATACTCCATCCCCCTTGTCATCACAGTGCACAATGAAACCTTTCATTACAATGCTCCATGACACTTGTCATCACAATGCTCCATGGCCTTTATAGTCACAATGCTGCCAGGCATTTTCATCACGATGTTCCATGAAAACTTTCATCACATTTCTCCATGACCATTGTCATCACAATAGTCCATACCCTTGTCAACACAATGCTGCATAATCCCTTTCATCACAATTCTCCATGACTGCTGTCATCACAATAATCCAGGACAATTTTCATAACAATGCTTCATGCCCCCAGTCATCACAGTGCTCCATGACACCTTTCATCACAATTCCTACATGATCAATGTCATCACAATGCCCCATGACACCTGTCGTCACAATTCGCTATGACCCTTGTCATCACAATACTCGATGAACCGTGTCATCACAGTGTTCCAGGACACATGTCATCACGATGCTCCATGGCCCCTGTTATCATATTGCTCCATGATCTCTTTCATCACAATGCTCCATGACCACTGTCATCACCATGCCTCATGACGCCTGTCATCTCAATGCTCCATGGCCCCTTTCATCACAATGCTCCATGAACCCAGTCATCACAATGATCCCTGCCCTTTTCATCACAATGCTCCATGGGCCCTGTCATCACAATGCTCCATGCCCTTGTCATCAAAATGCTCCAGAACTCTTGTCATCATAATGCTCCATGCCAATGGCATCAAAATGCCCCATGACACTTGTCATCACAATGATCCATGGCCCCTGTCATCACAATGCTCCATGCCAATGTCATCAAAATGCCCCATGACACTTGTCATCACAATGCTCCATGGCCTTTGTCATCACAATGTTCCATGGCCCCTGTCATCACAGTGCTCCATGATACCTTTCATCACAATTCTAGATGACCACTGTCATCACAATGCCCCATGACAGATGTCATCACAATTCGCCATGGTCCTTGACATCACAATGCTCCATGAACCGTGACATCACAAGGTTCCAGGACACTTGTCATCACAATGATCCATGATCACTTCCATCACAATGCTCCATGAACCCTGACATCTCAATGCTCCATAGCCTTTGTATTCACAGTGCTCCATGGCCCCTGTAATCACAGTGCTCCATGACAACATTCATCACAATGCTCCAAGACCACTGTCATCACAATGCCCCATGACGCCTGCCATCACAAATCTCCAAGGCCTCTCTTACCAAAAAGCTCCATGTCCCCTGGCATCACAAAGATCTCTGCCCATATCATCACAATGCTCCTTGTCACCTTTGATCACAATGCTCCATGCCCTTTCATCACAATGCTCCAGAATTCTTGTCATCACAATGTTCCTTGACCGTGTCATCACAATGCTCCATGACCCTTGTCATCACAAAGCTCCATGACCCCTGTCATCACAATGATCCATGACTGCTTTCCTCACAGTGCTCCAGTACCCTTTTCATCACAATGCTCCATGCCATTGTCAGCACAATTCTCCTTGGACCCTGTCATCAAAATGCTCCATCCCCTTTTCATCACAATGCTCCAGATAGCCTATCATTACAATGCTCCATGTCCGTGCCATCACAATGCTGCATGCCGTTGTCATCACAATGCTCCATGGCCCCTGTAATCACCATGCTCCATGCCCTTGTCATCACAATGCTCCAGAACACTTGTCATCATAATACTCCATTCCCGTGTCATCCCATTGCTCAATGACACTTGTCATCAAAATGTTCCTTGGCCTTTGTCATCACAGTGCTCCATGATACCTTATTTCAAAATTCTACATGACCACCGTCATCACAATGCAAGATGACCAATGTCATCACAATGCCCCAGGACACGTGTCATCACATTTCGCCTTGGCCCTTGTCATCTCAAGGCTGTATGAACCGTGTCATCACTAGGTTCCAGGACACTTGTCATCACAGTGATCCAAGACCACATTCATCACAATGCTCCATGAACTCTGTTATCTCAATGCTCCATGGCCTTTGTATTCACAATGCTCCATTTTCCCGATAATCGCGTTGCTCCATGAACACTTTCATCACAATGCTCCTGGACCACTGTCACCATAATGCCCCATGACGTCTCTCATCACTGTGCTCCAAGGCCACTCTCATCAAAATGCTCCATGATCTGTGTCAGCACAATATTGCATGACACTTGTCATCACAATGCTCCATGATCCCTGGAATCACAATGATCCCTGCCAATGTCATGACAATGCTCCATGTCTCCTGTCATCACAATGCTCCATGCCCTTGTCATCACAATGCTCCAGGTCTGTTGTCATCACCATGCTTCATGCCCGTGTCATCACAATGCTCCATGAATCTTGTCTTCACAATGCTCCATGGCCCATGTCATCCCAATGCTCCATGACCACTGTCATCACAATTCTCCAAGGCCCCTCTCATCACAATGCTCCACGACACTTGTCATCACATTGCTCCATAACACCTGTCATCACAGTGGTCCCTGCCCATGTCATCACAATGCTCCATGTCCCCTATAATCACAATGCTCCATGCCTGTTTCCTCACAATGCTCCAGAATTCTTGTCATCACAATGTTCCATGACAGTGGCATCACAATGCTCCATGGCCCTTGTCATCACAATGCTCCAGAATTCTTGTCATCACAATGTTCCATGACCGTGTCATCACAATGCTACATGACCCTGGTCATCACAGTTCTCCATGACCTTTGTCATCACAATGCTCTATGTCGCTTTTCATCACAATTCTCAATGACCAATTTAATCATAACGCTCGCTGACCATTTTCCTCACATTTCTCTGTCATTACAATTCCCCATGGCCCCTTTCTTCACAATGCTCCATGATGCCTGTCATCACAAAGCTCCATGGCTTTTGTTTTCACAATGCTCCAGGACCAGTTTCATCACAATACTCCATCCCCCTTGTCATCACAGTGCACAATGAAACCTTTCATTACAATGCTCCATGACACTTGTCATCACAATGCTCCATGGCCTTTATAGTCACAATGCTCCCAGGCATTTTCATCACGATGTTCCATGAAAACTTTCATCACATTTCTCCATGACCATTGTCATCACAATAGTCCATACCCTTGTCAACACAATGCTGCATAATCCCTTTCATCACAATTCTCCATGACTGCTGTCATCACAATAATCCAGGACAATTTTCATAACAATGCTTCATGCCCCCTGTCATCACAGTGCTCCATGACACCTTTCATCACAATTCCTAGATGATCAATGTCATCACAATGCCCCATGACACCTGTCGTCACAATTCGCTATGACCCTTGTCATCACAATACTCGATGAACCGTGTCATCACAGTGTTCCAGGACACATGTCATCACGATGATCCATGACGACTTTCATCACAATGCTCCAATACACCTGTCATCACAATGCTCCATGGCCCCTGTTATCATATTGCTCCATGATCTCTTTCATCACAATGCTCCATGACCACTGTCATCACCATGCCTCATGACGCCTGTCATCTCAATGCTCCATGGCCCCTTTCATCACAATGCTCCATGAACCCAGTCATCACAATGTTCCCTGCCCTTTTCATCACAATGCTCCATGGGCCCTGTCATCACAATGCTCCATGCCCTTGTCATCAAAATGCTCCAGAACTCTTGTCATCATAATGCTCCATGCCAATGGCATCAAAATGCCCCATGACACTTGTCATCACAATGATCCATGGCCCCTGTCATCACAATGCTCCATGCCAATGTCATCAAAATGCCCCATGACACTTGTCATCACAATGCTCCATGGCCTTTGTCATCACAATGTTCCATGGCCCCTGTCATCACAGTGCTCCATGATACCTTTCATCACAATTCTAGATGACCACTGTCATCACAATGCCCCATGACAGATGTCATCACAATTCGCCATGGTCCTTGACATCACAATGCTCCATGAACCGTGACATCACAAGGTTCCAGGACACTTGTCATCACAATGATCCATGATCACTTCCATCACAATGCTCCATGAACCCTGACATCTCAATGCTCCATAGCCTTTGTATTCACAGTGCTCCATGGCCCCTGTAATCACAGTGCTCCATGACAACATTCATCACAATGCTCCAAGACCACTGTCATCACAATGCCCCATGACGCCTGCCATCACAAATCTCCAAGGCCTCTCTTACCAAAAAGCTCCATGTCCCCTGGCATCACAAAGATCTCTGCCCATATCATCACAATGCTCCTTGTCACCTTTGATCACAATGCTCCATGCCCTTTCATCACAATGCTCCAGAATTCTTGTCATCACAATGTTCCTTGACCGTGTCATCACAATGCTCCATGACCCTTGTCATCACAAAGCTCCATGACCCCTGTCATCACAATGATCCATGACTGCTTTCCTCACAGTGCTCCAGTACCCTTTTCATCACAATGCTCCATGCCATTGTCAGCACAATTCTCCTTGGACCCTGTCATCAAAATGCTCCATCCCCTTTTCATCACAATGCTCCAGATAGCCTATCATTACAATGCTCCATGTCCGTGCCATCACAATGCTGCATGCCGTTGTCATCACAATGCTCCATGGCCCCTGTAATCACCATGCTCCATGCCCTTGTCATCACAATGCTCCAGAACACTTGTCATCATAATACTCCATTCCCGTGTCATCCCATTGCTCAATGACACTTGTCATCAAAATGTTCCTTGGCCTTTGTCATCACAGTGCTCCATGATACCTTATTTCAAAATTCTACATGACCACCGTCATCACAATGCAAGATGACCAATGTCATCACAATGCCCCAGGACACGTGTCATCACATTTCGCCTTGGCCCTTGTCATCTCAAGGCTGTATGAACCGTGTCATCACTAGGTTCCAGGACACTTGTCATCACAGGGATCCATGACCACATTCATCACAATGCTCCATGAACTCTGTTATCTCAATGCTCCATGGCCTTTGTATTCACAATGCTCCATTTTCCCGATAATCGCGTTGCTCCATGAACACTTTCATCACAATGCTCCTGGACCACTGTCACCATAATGCCCCATGACGTCTCTCATCACTGTGCTCCAAGGCCACTCTCATCAAAATGCTCCATGATCTGTGTCAGCACAATATTGCATGACACTTGTCATCACAATGCTCCATGATCCCTGGAATCACAATGATCCCTGCCAATGTCATGACAATGCTCCATGTCTCCTGTCATCACAATGCTCCATGCCCTTGTCATCACAATGCTCCAGGTCTGTTGTCATCACCATGCTTCATGCCCGTGTCATCACAATGCTCCATGAATCTTGTCTTCACAATGCTCCATGGCCCATGTCATCCCAATGCTCCATGACCACTGTCATCACAATTCTCCAAGGCCCCTCTCATCACAATGCTCCACGACACTTGTCATCACATTGCTCCATAACACCTGTCATCACAGTGTTCCCTGCCCATGTCATCACAATGCTCCATGTCCCCTATAATCACAATGCTCCATGCCTGTTTCCTCACAATGCTCCAGAATTCTTGTCATCACAATGTTCCATGACGGTGGCATCACAATGCTCCATGGCCCTTGTCATCACAATGCTCCAGAATTCTTGTCATCACAATGTTCCATGACCGTGTCATCACAATGCTACATGACCCTGGTCATCACAGTTCTCCATGACCTTTGTCATCACAATGCTCTATGTCGCTTTTCATCACAATTCTCAATGACCAATTTAATCATAACGCTCGCTGACCATTTTCCTCACATTTCTCTGTCATTACAATTCCCCATGGCCCCTTTCTTCACAATGCTCCATGATGCCTGTCATCACAAAGCTCCATGGCTTTTGTTTTCACAATGTTCCAGGACCAGTTTCATCACAATACTCCATCCCCCTTGTCATCACAGTGCACAATGAAACCTTTCATTACAATGCTCCATGACACTTGTCATCACAATGCTCCATGGCCTTTATAGTCACAATGCTCCCAGGCATTTTCATCACGATGTTCCATGAAAACTTTCATCACATTTCTCCATGACCATTGTCATCACAATAGTCCATACCCTTGTCAACACAATGCTGCATAATCCCTTTCATCACAATTCTCCATGACTGCTGTCATCACAATAATCCAGGACAATTTTCATAACAATGCTTCATGCCCCCTGTCATCACAGTGCTCCATGACACCTTTCATCACAATTCCTAGATGATCAATGTCATCACAATGCCCCATGACACCTGTCGTCACAATTCGCTATGACCCTTGTCATCACAATACTCGATGAACCGTGTCATCACAGTGTTCCAGGACACATGTCATCACAATGCTCCATGGCCCCTGTTATCATATTGCTCCATGATCTCTTTCATCACAATGCTCCATGACCACTGTCATCACCATGCCTCATGACGCCTGTCATCTCAATGCTCCATGGCCCCTTTCATCACAATGCTCCATGAACCCAGTCATCACAATGTTCCCTGCCCTTTTCATCACAATGCTCCATGGGCCCTGTCATCACAATGCTCCATGCCCTTGTCATCAAAATGCTCCAGAACTCTTGTCATCATAATGCTCCATGCCAATGGCATCAAAATGCCCCATGACACTTGTCATCACAATGTTCCATGGCCCCTGTCATCACAATGCTCCATGCCAATGTCATCAAAATGCCCCATGACACTTGTCATCACAATGCTCCATGGCCTTTGTCATCACAATGTTCCATGGCCCCTGTCATCACAGTGCTCCATGATACCTTTCATCACAATTCTAGATGACCACTGTCATCACAATGCCCTATGACAGATGTCATCACAATTCGCCATGGTCCTTGACATCACAATGCTCCATGAACCGTGACATCACAAGGTTCCAGGACACTTGTCATCACAATGATCCATGATCACTTCCATCACAATGCTCCATGAACCCTGACATCTCAATGCTCCATAGCCTTTGTATTCACAGTGCTCCATGGCCCCTGTAATCACAGTGCTCCATGACAACATTCATCACAATGCTCCAAGACCACTGTCATCACAATGCCCCATGACGCCTGCCATCACAAATCTCCAAGGCCTCTCTTACCAAAAAGCTCCATGTCCCCTGGCATCACAAAGATCTCTGCCCATATCATCACAATGCTCCTTGTCACCTTTGATCACAATGCTCCATGCCCTTTCATCACAATGCTCCAGAATTCTTGTCATCACAATGTTCCTTGACCGTGTCATCACAATGCTCCATGACCCTTGTCATCACAAAGCTCCATGACCCCTGTCATCACAATGATCCATGACTGCTTTCCTCACAGTGCTCCAGTACCCTTTTCATCACAATGCTCCATGCCATTGTCAGCACAATTCTCCTTGGACCCTGTCATCAAAATGCTCCATCCCCTTTTCATCACAATGCTCCAGATAGCCTATCATTACAATGCTCCATGTCCGTGTCATCACAATGCTCCATGCCGTTGTCATCACAATGCTCCATGGCCCCTGGAATCACCATGCTCCATGCCCTTGTCATCACAATGCTCCAGAACACTTGTCATCATAATACTCCATTCCCGTGTCATCCCATTGCTCAATGACACTTGTCATCAAAATGTTCCTTGGCCTTTGTCATCACAGTGCTCCATGATACCTTATTTCAAAATTCTACATGACCACCGTCATCACAATGCAAGATGACCAATGTCATCACAATGCCCCAGGACACGTGTCATCACATTTCGCCTTGGCCCTTGTCATCTCAAGGCTGTATGAACCGTGTCATCACTAGGTTCCAGGACACTTGTCATCACAGTGATCCATGACCACATTCATCACAATGCTCCATGAACTCTGTTATCTCAATGCTCCATGGCCTTTGTATTCACAATGCTCCATTTTCCCGATAATCGCGTTGCTCCATGAACACTTTCATCACAATGCTCCTGGACCACTGTCACCATAATGCCCCATGACGTCTCTCATCACTGTGCTCCAAGGCCACTCTCATCAAAATGCTCCATGATCTGTGTCAGCACAATATTGCATGACACTTGTCATCACAATGCTCCATGATCCCTGGAATCACAATGATCCCTGCCAATGTCATGACAATGCTCCATGTCTCCTGTCATCACAATGCTCCATGCCCTTGTCATCACAATGCTCCAGGTCTGTTGTCATCACCATGCTTCATGCCCGTGTCATCACAATGCTCCATGAATCTTGTCTTCACAATGCTCCATGGCCCATGTCATCCCAATGCTCCATGACCACTGTCATCACAATTCTCCAAGGCCCCTCTCATCACCATGCTCCACGACACTTGTCATCACATTGCTCCATAACACCTGTCATCACAGTCTTCCCTGCCCATGTCATCACAATGCTCCATGTCCCCTATAATCACAATGCTCCATGCCTGTTTCCTCACAATGCTCCAGAATTCTTGTCATCACAATGTTCCATGACGGTGGCATCACAATGCTCCATGGCCCTTGTCATCACAATGCTCCAGAATTCTTGTCATCACAATGTTCCATGACCGTGTCATCACAATGCTACATGACCCTGGTCATCACAGTTCTCCATGGCCTTTGTCATCACAATGCTCTATGTCGCTTTTCATCACAATTCTCAATGACCACTTTAATCATAACGCTCGCTGACCATTTTCATCACATTTCTTTATTGTCATTAAAATTCCCCATGGCCCCTTTCTTCACAATGCTCCATGATGCCTGTCATCAAAAAGCTCCATGGCTTTTGTTTTCACAATGCTCCAGGACAAGTTTCATCACAATACTCCATCCCCCTTGTCATCACAGTGCACAATGAAACCTTTCATTACAATGCTCCATGACACTTGTCATCACAATGCTCCATGGCCTTTATAGTCACAATGCTGCCAGGCATTTTCATCACGATGTTCCATGAAATCTTTCATCACATTTCTCCATGACCATTGTCATCACAATAGTCCATACCCTTGTCAACACAATGCTGCATAATCCCTTTCATCACAATTCTCCATGACTGCTGTCATGACAATAATCCAGGACAATTTTCATAACAATGCTTCATGCCCCCAGTCATCACAGTGCTCCATGACACCTTTCATCACAATTCCTACATGATCAATGTCATCACAATGCCCCATGACACCTGTCGTCACAATTCGCTATGACCCTTGTCATCACAATACTCGATGAACCGTGTCATCACAGTGTTCCAGGACACATGTCATCACGATGCTCCATGGCCCCTGTTATCATATTGCTCCATGATCTCTTTCATCACAATGCTCCATGACCACTGTCATCACCATGCCTCATGACGCCTGTCATCTCAATGCTCCATGGCCCCTTTCATCACAATGCTCCATGAACCCAGTCATCACAATGTTCCCTGCCCTTTTCATCACAATGCTCCATGGGCCCTGTCATCACAATGCTCCATGCCCTTGTCATCAAAATGCTCCAGAACTCTTGTCATCATAATGCTCCATGCCAATGGCATCAAAATGCCCCATGACACTTGTCATCACAATGATCCATGGCCCCTGTCATCACAATGCTCCATGCCAATGTCATCAAAATGCCCCATGACACTTGTCATCACAATGCTCCATGGCTTTTGTCATCAAAATGCTCCAGAACTCTTGTCATCATAATGCTCCATGCCAATGGCATCAAAATGCCCCATGACACTTGTCATCACAATGATCCATGGCCCCTGTCATCACAATACTCCATGGCCCCTTTCATCACAATGCTCCATGAACCCAGTCATCACAATGTTCCCTGCCCTTTTCATCACAATGCTCCATGGGCCCTGTCATCACAATGCTCCATGCCCTTGTCATCAAAATGCTCCAGAACTCTTGTCATCATAATGCTCCATGCCAATGGCATCAAAATGCCCCATGACACTTGTCATCACAATGATCCATGGCCCCTGTCATCACAATGCTCCATGCCAATGTCATCAAAATGCCCCATGACACTTGTCATCACAATGCTCCATGGCCTTTGTCATCACAATGTTCCATGGCCCCTGTCATCACAGTGCTCCATGATACCTTTCATCACAATTCTAGATGACCACTGTCATCACAATGCCCCATGACAGATGTCATCACAATTCGCCATGGTCCTTGACATCACAATGCTCCATGAACCGTGACATCACAAGGTTCCAGGACACTTGTCATCACAATGATCCATGATCACTTCCATCACAATGCTCCATGAACCCTGATATCTCAATGCTCAGTAGCCTTTGTATTCACAGTGCTCCATGGCCCCTGTAATCACAGTGCTCCATGACAACATTCATCACAATGCTCCAAGACCACTGTCATCACAATGCCCCATGACGCCTGCCATCACAAATCTCCAAGGCCTCTCTTACCAAAAAGCTCCATGTCCCCTGGCATCACAAAGATCTCTGCCCATATCATCACAATGCTCCTTGTCACCTTTGATCACAATGCTCCATGCCCTTTCATCACAATGCTCCAGAATTCTTGTCATCACAATGTTCCTTGACCGTGTCATCACAATGCTCCATGACCCTTGTCATCACAAAGCTCCATGACCCCTGTCATCACAATGATCCATGACTGCTTTCCTCACAGTGCTCCAGTACCCTTTTCATCACAATGCTCCATGCCATTGTCAGCACAATTCTCCTTGGACCCTGTCATCAAAATGCTCCATCCCCTTTTCATCACAATGCTCCAGATAGCCTATCATTACAATGCTCCATGTCCGTGTCATCACAATGCTCCATGCCGTTGTCATCACAATGCTCCATGGCCCCTGGAATCACCATGCTCCATGCCCTTGTCATCACAATGCTCCAGAACACTTGTCATCATAATACTCCATTCCCGTGTCATCCCATTGCTCAATGACACTTGTCATCAAAATGTTCCTTGGCCTTTGTCATCACAGTGCTCCATGATACCTTATTTCAAAATTCTACATGACCACCGTCATCACAATGCAAGATGACCAATGTCATCACAATGCCCCAGGACACGTGTCATCACATTTCGCCTTGGCCCTTGTCATCTCAAGGCTGTATGAACCGTGTCATCACTAGGTTCCAGGACACTTGTCATCACAGTGATCCATGACCACATTCATCACAATGCTCCATGAACTCTGTTATCTCAATGCTCCATGGCCTTTGTATTCACAATGCTCCATTTTCCCGATAATCGCGTTGCTCCATGAACACTTTCATGACAATGCTCCTGGACCACTGTCACCATAATGCCCCATGACGTCTCTCATCACTGTGCTCCAAGGCCACTCTCATCAAAATGCTCCAGGATCTGTGTCAGCACAATATTGCATGACACTTGTCATCACAATGCTCCATGATCCCTGGAATCACAATGATCCCTGCCAATGTCATGACAATGCTCCATGTCTCCTGTCATCACAATGCTCCATGCCCTTGTCATCACAATGCTCCAGGTCTGTTGTCATCACCATGCTTCATGCCCGTGTCATCACAATGCTCCATGAATCTTGTCTTCACAATGCTCCATGGCCCATATCATCCCAATGCTCCATGACCACTGTCATCACAATTCTCCAAGGCCCCTCTCATCACCATGCTCCACGACACTTGTCATCACATTGCTCCATAACACCTGTCATCACAGTCTTCCCTGCCCATGTCATCACAATGCTCCATGTCCCCTATAATCACAATGCTCCATGCCTGTTTCCTCACAATGCTCCAGAATTCTTGTCATCACAATGTTCCATGACGGTGGCATCACAATGCTCCATGGCCCTTGTCATCACAATGCTCCAGAATTCTTGTCATCACAATGTTCCATGACCGTGTCATCACAATGCTACATGACCCTGGTCATCACAGTTCTCCATGGCCTTTGTCATCACAATGCTCTATGTCGCTTTTCATCACAATTCTCAATGACCACTTTAATCATAACGCTCGCTGACCATTTTCATCACATTTCTTTATTGTCATTACAATTCCCCATGGCCCCTTTCTTCACAATGCTCCATGATGCCTGTCATCAAAAAGCTCCATGGCTTTTGTTTTCACAATGCTCCAGGACAAGTTTCATCACAATACTCCATCCCCCTTGTCATCACAGTGCACAATGAAACCTTTCATTACAATGCTCCATGACACTTGTCATCACAATGCTCCATGGCCTTTATAGTCACAATGCTGCCAGGCATTTTCATCACGATGTTCCATGAAAACTTTCATCACATTTCTCCATGACCATTGTCATCACAATAGTCCATACCCTTGTCAACACAATGCTGCATAATCCCTTTCATCACAATTCTCCATGACTGCTGTCATCACAATAATCCAGGACAATTTTCATAACAATGCTTCATGCCCCCAGTCATCACAGTGCTCCATGACACCTTTCATCACAATTCCTACATGATCAATGTCATCACAATGCCCCATGACACCTGTCGTCACAATTCGCTATGACCCTTGTCATCACAATACTCGATGAACCGTGTCATCACAGTGTTCCAGGACACATGTCATCACGATGCTCCATGGCCCCTGTTATCATATTGCTCCATGATCTCTTTCATCACAATGCTCCATGACCACTGTCATCACCATGCCTCATGACGCCTGTCATCTCAATGCTCCATGGCCCCTTTCATCACAATGCTCCATGAACCCAGTCATCACAATGTTCCCTGCCCTTTTCATCACAATGCTCCATGGGCCCTGTCATCACAATGCTCCATGCCCTTGTCATCAAAATGCTCCAGAACTCTTGTCATCATAATGCTCCATGCCAATGGCATCAAAATGCCCCATGACACTTGTCATCACAATGATCCATGGCCCCTGTCATCACAATGCTCCATGCCAATGTCATCAAAATGCCCCATGACACTTGTCATCACAATGCTCCATGGCCTTTGTCATCACAATGTTCCATGGCCCCTGTCATCACAGTGCTCCATGATACCTTTCATCACAATTCTAGATGACCACTGTCATCACAATGCCCCATGACAGATGTCATCACAATTCGCCATGGTCCTTGACATCACAATGCTCCATGAACCGTGACATCACAAGGTTCCAGGACACTTGTCATCACAATGATCCATGATCACTTCCATCACAATGCTCCATGAACCCTGACATCTCAATGCTCCATAGCCTTTGTATTCACAGTGCTCCATGGCCCCTGTAATCACAGTGCTCCATGACAACATTCATCACAATGCTCCAAGACCACTGTCATCACAATGCCCCATGACGCCTGCCATCACAAATCTCCAAGGCCTCTCTTACCAAAAAGCTCCATGTCCCCTGGCATCACAAAGATCTCTGCCCATATCATCACAATGCTCCTTGTCACCTTTGATCACAATGCTCCATGCCCTTTCATCACAATGCTCCAGAATTCTTGTCATCACAATGTTCCTTGACCGTGTCATCACAATGCTCCATGACCCTTGTCATCACAAAGCTCCATGACCCCTGTCATCACAATGATCCATGACTGCTTTCCTCACAGTGCTCCAGTACCCTTTTCATCACAATGCTCCATGCCATTGTCAGCACAATTCTCCTTGGACCCTGTCATCAAAATGCTCCATCCCCTTTTCATCACAATGCTCCAGATAGCCTATCATTACAATGCTCCATGTCCGTGTCATCACAATGCTCCATGCCGTTGTCATCACAATGCTCCATGGCCCCTGGAATCACCATGCTCCATGCCCTTGTCATCACAATGCTCCAGAACACTTGTCATCATAATACTCCATTCCCGTGTCATCCCATTGCTCAATGACACTTGTCATCAAAATGTTCCTTGGCCTTTGTCATCACAGTGCTCCATGATACCTTATTTCAAAATTCTACATGACCACCGTCATCACAATGCAAGATGACCAATGTCATCACAATGCCCCAGGACACGTGTCATCACATTTCGCCTTGGCCCTTGTCATCTCAAGGCTGTATGAACCGTGTCATCACTAGGTTCCAGGACACTTGTCATCACAGTGATCCATGACCACATTCATCACAATGCTCCATGAACTCTGTTATCTCAATGCTCCATGGCCTTTGTATTCACAATGCTCCATTTTCCCGATAATCGCGTTGCTCCATGAACACTTTCATCACAATGCTCCTGGACCACTGTCACCATAATGCCCCATGACGTCTCTCATCACTGTGCTCCAAGGCCACTCTCATCAAAATGCTCCATGATCTGTGTCAGCACAATATTGCATGACACTTGTCATCACAATGCTCCATGATCCCTGGAATCACAATGATCCCTGCCAATGTCATGACAATGCTCCATGTCTCCTGTCATCACAAGGCTCCATGCCCTTGTCATCACAATGCTCCAGGTCTGTTGTCATCACCATGCTTCATGCCCGTGTCATCACAATGCTCCATGAATCTTGTCTTCACAATGCTCCATGGCCCATGTCATCCCAATGCTCCATGACCACTGTCATCACAATTCTCCAAGGCCCCTCTCATCACAATGCTCCACGACACTTGTCATCACATTGCTCCATAACACCTGTCATCACAGTCTTCCCTGCCCATGTCATCACAATGCTCCATGTCCCCTATAATCACAATGCTCCATGCCTGTTTCCTCACAATGCTCCAGAATTCTTGTCATCACAATGTTCCATGACGGTGGCATCACAATGCTCCATGGCCCTTGTCATCACAATGCTCCAGAATTCTTGTCATCACAATGTTCCATGACCGTGTCATCACAATGCTACATGACCCTGGTCATCACAGTTCTCCATGACCTTTGTCATCACAATGCTCTATGTCGCTTTTCATCACAATTCTCAATGACCAATTTAATCATAACGCTCGCTGACCATTTTCCTCACATTTCTCTGTCATTACAATTCCCCATGGCCCCTTTCTTCACAATGCTCCATGATGCCTGTCATCACAAAGCTCCATGGCTTTTGTTTTCACAATGCTCCAGGACCAGTTTCATCACAATACTCCATCCCCCTTGTCATCACAGTGCACAATGAAACCTTTCATTACAATGCTCCATGACACTTGTCATCACAATGCTCCATGGCCTTTATAGTCACAATGCTCCCAGGCATTTTCATCACGATGTTCCATGAAAACTTTCATCACATTTCTCCATGACCATTGTCATCACAATAGTCCATACCCTTGTCAACACAATGCTGCATAATCCCTTTCATCACAATTCTCCATGACTGCTGTCATCACAATAATCCAGGACAATTTTCATAACAATGCTTCATGCCCCCTGTCATCACAGTGCTCCATGACACCTTTCATCACAATTCCTAGATGATCAATGTCATCACAATGCCCCATGACACCTGTCGTCACAATTCGCTATGACCCTTGTCATCACAATACTCGATGAACCGTGTCATCACAGTGTTCCAGGACACATGTCATCACGATGATCCATGACGACTTTCATCACAATGCTCCAATACACCTGTCATCACAATGCTCCATGGCCCCTGTTATCATATTGCTCCATGATCTCTTTCATCACAATGCTCCATGACCACTGTCATCACCATGCCTCATGACGCCTGTCATCTCAATGCTCCATGGCCCCTTTCATCACAATGCTCCATGAACCCAGTCATCACAATGTTCCCTGCCCTTTTCATCACAATGCTCCATGGGCCCTGTCATCACAATGCTCCATGCCCTTGTCATCAAAATGCTCCAGAACTCTTGTCATCATAATGCTCCATGCCAATGGCATCAAAATGCCCCATGACACTTGTCATCACAATGTTCCATGGCCCCTGTCATCACAATGCTCCATGCCAATGTCATCAAAATGCCCCATGACACTTGTCATCACAATGCTCCATGGCCTTTGTCATCACAATGTTCCATGGCCCCTGTCATCACAGTGCTCCATGATACCTTTCATCACAATTCTAGATGACCACTGTCATCACAATGCCCCATGACAGATGTCATCACAATTCGCCATGGTCCTTGACATCACAATGCTCCATGAACCGTGACATCACAAGGTTCCAGGACACTTGTCATCACAATGATCCATGATCACTTCCATCACAATGCTCCATGAACCCTGACATCTCAATGCTCCATAGCCTTTGTATTCACAGTGCTCCATGGCCCCTGTAATCACAGTGCTCCATGACAACATTCATCACAATGCTCCAAGACCACTGTCATCACAATGCCCCATGACGCCTGCCATCACAAATCTCCAAGGCCTCTCTTACCAAAAAGCTCCATGTCCCCTGGCATCACAAAGATCTCTGCCCATATCATCACAATGCTCCTTGTCACCTTTGATCACAATGCTCCATGCCCTTTCATCACAATGCTCCAGAATTCTTGTCATCACAATGTTCCTTGACCGTGTCATCACAATGCTCCATGACCCTTGTCATCACAAAGCTCCATGACCCCTGTCATCACAATGATCCATGACTGCTTTCCTCACAGTGCTCCAGTACCCTTTTCATCACAATGCTCCATGCCATTGTCAGCACAATTCTCCTTGGACCCTGTCATCAAAATGCTCCATCCCCTTTTCATCACAATGCTCCAGATAGCCTATCATTACAATGCTCCATGTCCGTGTCATCACAATGCTCCATGCCGTTGTCATCACAATGCTCCATGGCCCCTGGAATCACCATGCTCCATGCCCTTGTCATCACAATGCTCCAGAACACTTGTCATCATAATACTCCATTCCCGTGTCATCCCATTGCTCAATGACACTTGTCATCAAAATGTTCCTTGGCCTTTGTCATCACAGTGCTCCATGATACCTTATTTCAAAATTCTACATGACCACCGTCATCACAATGCAAGATGACCAATGTCATCACAATGCCCCAGGACACGTGTCATCACATTTCGCCTTGGCCCTTGTCATCTCAAGGCTGTATGAACCGTGTCATCACTAGGTTCCAGGACACTTGTCATCACAGTGATCCATGACCACATTCATCACAATGCTCCATGAACTCTGTTATCTCAATGCTCCATGGCCTTTGTATTCACAATGCTCCATTTTCCCGATAATCGCGTTGCTCCATGAACACTTTCATCACAATGCTCCTGGACCACTGTCACCATAATGCCCCATGACGTCTCTCATCACTGTGCTCCAAGGCCACTCTCATCAAAATGCTCCATGATCTGTGTCAGCACAATATTGCATGACACTTGTCATCACAATGCTCCATGATCCCTGGAATCACAATGATCCCTGCCAATGTCATGACAATGCTCCATGTCTCCTGTCATCACAATGCTCCATGCCCTTGTCATCACAATGCTCCAGGTCTGTTGTCATCACCATGCTTCATGCCCGTGTCATCACAATGCTCCATGAATCTTGTCTTCACAATGCTCCATGGCCCATGTCATCCCAATGCTCCATGACCACTGTCATCACAATTCTCCAAGGCCCCTCTCATCACAATGCTCCACGACACTTGTCATCACATTGCTCCATAACACCTGTCATCACAGTGTTCCCTGCCCATGTCATCACAATGCTCCATGTCCCCTATAATCACAATGCTCCATGCCTGTTTCCTCACAATGCTCCAGAATTCTTGTCATCACAATGTTCCATGACGGTGGCATCACAATGCTCCATGGCCCTTGTCATCACAATGCTCCAGAATTCTTGTCATCACAATGTTCCATGACCGTGTCATCACAATGCTACATGACCCTGGTCATCACAGTTCTCCATGACCTTTGTCATCACAATGCTCTATGTCGCTTTTCATCACAATTCTCAATGACCAATTTAATCATAACGCTCGCTGACCATTTTCCTCACATTTCTCTGTCATTACAATTCCCCATGGCCCCTTTCTTCACAATGCTCCATGATGCCTGTCATCACAAAGCTCCATGGCTTTTGTTTTCACAATGCTCCAGGACCAGTTTCATCACAATACTCCATCCCCCTTGTCATCACAGTGCACAATGAAACCTTTCATTACAATGCTCCATGACACTTGTCATCACAATGCTCCATGGCCTTTATAGTCACAATGCTCCCAGGCATTTTCATCACGATGTTCCATGAAAACTTTCATCACATTTCTCCATGACCATTGTCATCACAATAGTCCATACCCTTGTCAACACAATGCTGCATAATCCCTTTCATCACAATTCTCCATGACTGCTGTCATCACAATAATCCAGGACAATTTTCATAACAATGCTTCATGCCCCCTGTCATCACAGTGCTCCATGACACCTTTCATCACAATTCCTAGATGATCAATGTCATCACAATGCCCCATGACACCTGTCGTCACAATTCGCTATGACCCTTGTCATCACAATACTCGATGAACCGTGTCATCACAGTGTTCCAGGACACATGTCATCACGATGATCCATGACGACTTTCATCACAATGCTCCAATACACCTGTCATCACAATGCTCCATGGCCCCTGTTATCATATTGCTCCATGATCTCTTTCATCACAATGCTCCATGACCACTGTCATCACCATGCCTCATGACGCCTGTCATCTCAATGCTCCATGGCCCCTTTCATCACAATGCTCCATGAACCCAGTCATCACAATGTTCCCTGCCCTTTTCATCACAATGCTCCATGGGCCCTGTCATCACAATGCTCCATGCCCTTGTCATCAAAATGCTCCAGAACTCTTGTCATCATAATGCTCCATGCCAATGGCATCAAAATGCCCCATGACACTTGTCATCACAATGTTCCATGGCCCCTGTCATCACAATGCTCCATGCCAATGTCATCAAAATGCCCCATGACACTTGTCATCACAATGCTCCATGGCCTTTGTCATCACAATGTTCCATGGCCCCTGTCATCACAGTGCTCCATGATACCTTTCATCACAATTCTAGATGACCACTGTCATCACAATGCCCTATGACAGATGTCATCACAATTCGCCATGGTCCTTGACATCACAATGCTCCATGAACCGTGACATCACAAGGTTCCAGGACACTTGTCATCACAATGATCCATGATCACTTCCATCACAATGCTCCATGAACCCTGACATCTCAATGCTCCATAGCCTTTGTATTCACAGTGCTCCATGGCCCCTGTAATCACAGTGCTCCATGACAACATTCATCACAATGCTCCAAGACCACTGTCATCACAATGCCCCATGACGCCTGCCATCACAAATCTCCAAGGCCTCTCTTACCAAAAAGCTCCATGTCCCCTGGCATCACAAAGATCTCTGCCCATATCATCACAATGCTCCTTGTCACCTTTGATCACAATGCTCCATGCCCTTTCATCACAATGCTCCAGAATTCTTGTCATCACAATGTTCCTTGACCGTGTCATCACAATGCTCCATGACCCTTGTCATCACAAAGCTCCATGACCCCTGTCATCACAATGATCCATGACTGCTTTCCTCACAGTGCTCCAGTACCCTTTTCATCACAATGCTCCATGCCATTGTCAGCACAATTCTCCTTGGACCCTGTCATCAAAATGCTCCATCCCCTTTTCATCACAATGCTCCCGATAGCCTATCTTTACAATGCTCCATGTCCGTGTCATCACAATGCTCCATGCCGTTGTCATCACAATGCTCCATGGCCCCTGTAATCACCATGCTCCATGCCCTTGTCATCACAATGCTCCAGAACACTTGTCATCATAATACTCCATTCCCGTGTCATCCCATTGCTCAATGAGACATGTCATCAAAATGTTCCTTGGCCTTTGTCATCACAGTGCTCCATGATACCTTATTTCAAAATTCTACATGACCACCGTCATCACAATGCAAGATGACCAATGTCATCACAATGCCCCAGGACACGTGTCATCACATTTCGCCTTGGCCCTTGTCATCTCAAGGCTGTATGAACCATGTCATCACTAGGTTCCAGGACACTTGTCATCACAGTGATCCATGACCACTTTCATCACAATGCTCCATGAACTCTGTTATCTCAATGCTCCATGGCCTTTGTATTCACAATGCTCCATTTTCCCGATAATCGCGTTGCTCCATGAACACTTTCATCACAATGCTCCTGGACCACTGTCACCATAATGCCCCATGACGTCTCTCATCACTGTGCTCCAAGGCCACTCTCATCAAAATGCTCCATGATCTGTGTCAGCACAATATTGCATGACACTTGTCATCACAATGCTCCATGATCCCTGGAATCACAATGATCCCTGCCAATGTCATGACAATGCTCCATGTCTCCTGTCATCACAATGCTCCATGCCCTTGTCATCACAATGCTCCAGGTCTGTTGTCATCACCATGCTTCATGCCCGTGTCATCACAATGCTCCATGAATCTTGTCTTCACAATGCTCCATGACCACTGTCATCACAATTCTCCAAGGCCCCTCTCATCACAATGCTCCTCGACACTTGTCATCACATTGCTCCATAACACCTGTCATCACAGTGTTCCCTGCCCATGTCATCACAATGCTCCTTGTCCCCTATAATCACAATGCTCCATGCATGTTTCCTCACAATGCTCCAGAATTCTTGTCATCACAATGTTCCATGACCGAGGCATCACAATGCTCCATGGCCCTTGTCATCACAATGCTCCAGAATGCTTGTCATCACAATGTTCCATGACCGTGTCATCACAATGCTACATGACCCTGGTCATCACATTTCTCCATGGCCTTTGTCATCACAATGCTCTATGTCGCTTTTCATCACAATTCTCAATGACCACTTTAATCATAACGCTCGCTGAACATTTTCATCACATTTCTCTATTGTCATTACAATTCCCCATGGCCCCTTTCTTCACAATGCTCCATGATGCCTGTCATCACAAAGCTCCATGGCTTTTGTTTTCACAATGCTCCAGGACCAGTTTCATCACAATACTCCATCCCCCTTGTCATCACAGTGCACAATGAAACCTTTCATTACAATGCTCCATGACACTTGTCTTCACAATGCTCCATGGCCTTTATAGTCACAATGCTGCCAGGCATTTTCATCACGATGTTCCATGAAAACTTTCATCACATTTCTCCATGACCATTGTCATCACAATAGTCCATACCCTTGTCAACACAATGCTGCATAATCCCTTTCATCACAATTCTCCATGACTGCTGTCATCACAATAATCCAGGACAATTTTCATAACAATGCTTCATGCCCCCTGTCATCACAGTGCTCCATGACACCTTTCATCACAATTCCTACATGATCAATGTCATCACAATGCCCCATGACACCTGTCGTCACAATTCGCTATGACCCTTGTCATCACAATACTCGATGAACCGTGTCATCACAGTGTTCCAGGACACATGTCATCACGATGCTCCATGGCCCCTGTTATCATATTGCTCCATGATCTCTTTCATCACAATGCTCCATGACCACTGTCATCACCATGCCTCATGACGCCTGTCATCTCAATGCTCCATGGCCCCTTTCATCACAATGCTCCATGAACCCAGTCATCACAATGTTCCCTGCCCTTTTCATCACAATGCTCCATGGGCCCTGTCATCACAATGCTCCATGCCCTTGTCATCAAAATGCTCCAGAACTCTTGTCATCATAATGCTCCATGCCAATGGCATCAAAATGCCCCATGACACTTGTCATCACAATGATCCATGGCCCCTGTCATCACAATGCTCCATGCCAATGTCATCAAAATGCCCCATGACACTTGTCATCACAATGCTCCATGGCTTTTGTCATCAAAATGCTCCAGAACTCTTGTCATCATAATGCTCCATGCCAATGGCATCAAAATGCCCCATGACACTTGTCATCACAATGATCCATGGCCCCTGTCATCACAATGCTCCATGGCCCCTTTCATCACAATGCTCCATGAACCCAGTCATCACAATGTTCCCTGCCCTTTTCATCACAATGCTCCATGGGCCCTGTCATCACAATGCTCCATGCCCTTGTCATCAAAATGCTCCAGAACTCTTGTCATCATAATGCTCCATGCCAATGGCATCAAGATGCCCCATGACACTTGTCATCACAATGATCCATGGCCCCTGTCATCACAATGCTCCATGCCAATGTCATCAAAATGCCCCATGACACTTGTCATCACAATGCTCCATGGCCTTTGTCATCACAATGTTCCATGGCCCCTGTCATCACAGTGCTCCATGATACCTTTCATCACAATTCTAGATGACCACTGTCATCACAATGCCCCATGACAGATGTCATCACAATTCGCCATGGTCCTTGACATCACAATGCTCCATGAACCGTGACATCACAAGGTTCCAGGACACTTGTCATCACAATGATCCATGATCACTTCCATCACAATGCTCCATGAACCCTGACATCTCAATGCTCCATAGCCTTTGTATTCACAGTGCTCCATGGCCCCTGTAATCACAGTGCTCCATGACAACATTCATCACAATGCTCCAAGACCACTGTCATCACAATGCCCCATGACGCCTGCCATCACAAATCTCCAAGGCCTCTCTTACCAAAAAGCTCCATGTCCCCTGGCATCACAAAGATCTCTGCCCATATCATCACAATGCTCCTTGTCACCTTTGATCACAATGCTCCATGCCCTTTCATCACAATGCTCCAGAATTCTTGTCATCACAATGTTCCTTGACCGTGTCATCACAATGCTCCATGACCCTTGTCATCACAAAGCTCCATGACCCCTGTCATCACAATGATCCATGACTGCTTTCCTCACAGTGCTCCAGTACCCTTTTCATCACAATGCTCCATGCCATTGTCAGCACAATTCTCCTTGGACCCTGTCATCAAAATGCTCCATCCCCTTTTCATCACAATGCTCCAGATAGCCTATCATTACAATGCTCCATGTCCGTGTCATCACAATGCTCCATGCCGTTGTCATCACAATGCTCCATGGCCCCTGGAATCACCATGCTCCATGCCCTTGTCATCACAATGCTCCAGAACACTTGTCATCATAATACTCCATTCCCGTGTCATCCCATTGCTCAATGACACTTGTCATCAAAATGTTCCTTGGCCTTTGTCATCACAGTGCTCCATGATACCTTATTTCAAAATTCTACATGACCACCGTCATCACAATGCAAGATGACCAATGTCATCACAATGCCCCAGGACACGTGTCATCACATTTCGCCTTGGCCCTTGTCATCTCAAGGCTGTATGAACCGTGTCATCACTAGGTTCCAGGACACTTGTCATCACAGTGATCCATGACCACATTCATCACAATGCTCCATGAACTCTGTTATCTCAATGCTCCATGGCCTTTGTATTCACAATGCTCCATTTTCCCGATAATCGCGTTGCTCCATGAACACTTTCATCACAATGCTCCTGGACCACTGTCACCATAATGCCCCATGACGTCTCTCATCACTGTGCTCCAAGGCCACTCTCATCAAAATGCTCCATGATCTGTGTCAGCACAATATTGCATGACACTTGTCATCACAATGCTCCATGATCCCTGGAATCACAATGATCCCTGCCAATGTCATGACAATGCTCCATGTCTCCTGTCATCACAAGGCTCCATGCCCTTGTCATCACAATGCTCCAGGTCTGTTGTCATCACCATGCTTCATGCCCGTGTCATCACAATGCTCCATGAATCTTGTCTTCACAATGCTCCATGGCCCATGTCATCCCAATGCTCCATGACCACTGTCATCACAATTCTCCAAGGCCCCTCTCATCACAATGCTCCACGACACTTGTCATCACATTGCTCCATAACACCTGTCATCACAGTGTTCCCTGCCCATGTCATCACAATGCTCCATGTCCCCTATAATCACAATGCTCCATGCCTGTTTCCTCACAATGCTCCAGAATTCTTGTCATCACAATGTTCCATGACGGTGGCATCACAATGCTCCATGGCCCTTGTCATCACAATGCTCCAGAATTCTTGTCATCACAATGTTCCATGACCGTGTCATCACAATGCTACATGACCCTGGTCATCACAGTTCTCCATGACCTTTGTCATCACAATGCTCTATGTCGCTTTTCATCACAATTCTCAATGACCACTTTAATCATAACGCTCGCTGACCATTTTCATCACATTTCTCTGTCATTACAATTCCCCATGGCCCCTTTCTTCACAATGCTCCATGATGCCTTTCATCACAAAGCTCCATGGCTTTTGTTTTCACAATGCTCCAGGACCAGTTTCATCACAATACTCCATCCCCCTTGTCATCACAGTGCACAATGAAACCTTTCATTACAATGCTCCATGACACTTGTCATCACAATGCTCCATGGCCTTTATAGTCACAATGCTCCCAGGCATTTTCATCACGATGTTCCATGAAAACTTTCATCACATTTCTCCATGACCATTGTCATCACAATAGTCCATACCCTTGTCAACACAATGCTGCATAATCCCTTTCATCACAATTCTCCATGACTGCTGTCATCACAATAATCCAGGACAATTTTCATAACAATGCTTCATGCCCCCTGTCATCACAGTGCTCCATGACACCTTTCATCACAATTCCTAGATGATCAATGTCATCACAATGCCCCATGACACCTGTCGTCACAATTCGCTATGACCCTTGTCATCACAATACTCGATGAACCGTGTCATCACAGTGTTCCAGGACACATGTCATCACGATGATCCATGACAACTTTCATCACAATGCTCCAATACACCTGTCATCACAATGCTCCATGGCCCCTGTTATCATATTGCTCCATGATCTCTTTCATCACAATGCTCCATGACCACTGTCATCACCATGCCGCATGACGCCTGTCATCTCAATGCTCCATGGCCCCTTTCATCACAATGCTCCATGAACCCAGTCATCACAATGTTCCCTGCCCTTTTCATCACAATGCTCCATGGGCCCTGTCATCACAATGCTCCATGCCCTTGTCATCAAAATGCTCCAGAACTCTTGTCATCATAATGCTCCATGCCAATGGCATCAAAATGCCCCATGACACTTGTCATCACAATGTTCCATGGCCCCTGTCATCACAATGCTCCATGCCAATGTCATCAAAATGCCCCATGACACTTGTCATCACAATGCTCCATGACCCTTGTCATCACAAAGCTCCATGACCCCTGTCATCACAATGATCCATGACTGCTTTCCTCACAGTGCTCTAGTACCCTTTTCATCACAATGCTCCATGCCATTGTCAGCACAATTCTCCTTGGACCCTGTCATCAAAATGCTCCATCCCCTTTTCATCACAATGCTCCCGATAGCCTATCTTTACAATGCTCCATGTCCGTGTCATCACAATGCTCCATGCCGTTGTCATCACAATGCTCCATGGCCCCTGTAATCACCATGCTCCATGCCCTTGTCATCACAATGCTCCAGAACACTTGTCATCATAATACTCCATTCCCGTGTCATCCCATTGCTCAATGACACATGTCATCAAAATGTTCCTTGGCCTTTGTCATCACAGTGCTCCATGATACCTTATTTCAAAATTCTACATGACCACCGTCATCACAATGCAAGATGACCAATGTCATCACAATGCCCCAGGACACGTGTCATCACATTTCGCCTTGGCCCTTGTCATCTCAAGGCTGTATGAACCGTGTCATCACTAGGTTCCAGGACACTTGTCATCACAGTGATCCATGACCACTTTCATCACAATGCTCCATGAACTCTGTTATCTCAATGCTCCATGGCCTTTGTATTCACAATGCTCCATTTTCCCGATAATCGCGTTGCTCCATGAACACTTTCATCACAATGCTCCTGGACCACTGTCACCATAATGCCCCATGACGTCTCTCATCACTGTGCTCCAAGGCCACTCTCATCAAAATGCTCCATGATCTGTGTCAGCACAATATTGCATGACACTTGTCATCACAATGCTCCATGATCCCTGGAATCACAATGATCCCTGCCAATGTCATGACAATGCTCCATGTCTCCTGTCATCACAATGCTCCATGCCCTTGTCATCACAATGCTCCAGGTCTGTTGTCATCACCATGCTTCATGCCCGTGTCATCACAATGCTCCATGAATCTTGTCTTCACAATGCTCCATGACCACTGTCATCACAATTCTCCAAGGCCCCTCTCATCACAATGCTCCTCGACACTTGTCATCACATTGCTCCATAACACCTGTCATCACAGTGTTCCCTGCCCATGTCATCACAATGCTCCTTGTCCCCTATAGTCACAATGCTCCATGCATGTTTCCTCACAATGCTCCAGAATTCTTGTCATCACAATGTTCCATGACCGTGGCATCACAATGCTCCATGGCCCTTGTCATCACAATGCTCCAGAATGCTTGTCGTCACAATGTTCCATGACCGTGTCATCACAATGCTACATGACCCTGGTCATCACATTTCTCCATGGCCTTTGTCATCACAATGCTCTATGTCGCTTTTCATCACAATTCTCAATGACCACTTTAATCATAACGCTCGCTGACCATTTTCCTCACATTTCTCTATTGTCATTACAATTCCCCATGGCCCCTTTCTTCACAATGCTCCATGATGCCTGTCATCACAAAGCTCCATGGCTTTTGTTTTCACAATGCTCCAGGACCAGTTTCATCACAATACTCCATCCCCCTTTTCATCACAGTGCACAATGAAACCTTTCATTACAATGCTCCATGACACTTGTCTTCACAATGCTCCATGGCCTTTATAGTCACAATGCTGCCAGGCATTTTCATCACGATGTTCCATGAAAACTTTCATCACATTTCTCCATGACCATTGTCATCACAATAGTCCATACCCTTGTCAACACAATGCTGCATAATCCCTTTCATCACAATTCTCCATGACTGCTGTCATCACAATAATCCAGGACAATTTTCATAACAATTCTTCATGCCCCCAGTCATCACAGTGCTCCATGACACCTTTCATCACAATTCCTAGATGATCAATGTTATCACAATGCCCCATGACACCTGTCGTCACAATTCGCTATGACCCTTGTCATCACAATACTCGATGAACCGTGTCATCACAGTGTTCCAGGACACATGTCATCACGATGCTCCATGGCCCCTGTTATCATATTGCTCCATGATCTCTTTCATCACAATGCTCCATGACCACTGTCATCACCATGCCTCATGACGCCTGTCATCTCAATGCTCCATGGCCCCTTTCATCACAATGCTCCATGAACCCAGTCATCACAATGTTCCCTGCCCTTTTCATCACAATGCTCCATGGGCCCTGTCATCACAATGCTCCATGCCCTTGTCATCAAAATGCTCCAGAACTCTTGTCATCATAATGCTCCATGCCAATGGCATCAAAATGCCCCATGACACTTGTCATCACAATGATCCATGGCCCCTGTCATCACAATGCTCCATGCCAATGTCATCAAAATGCCCCATGACACTTGTCATCACAATGCTCCATGGCTTTTGTCATCAAAATGCTCCAGAACTCTTGTCATCATAATGCTCCATGCCAATGGCATCAAAATGCCCCATGACACTTGTCATCACAATGATCCATGGCCCCTGTCATCACAATGCTCCATGCCAATGTCATCAAAATGCCCCATGACACTTGTCATCACAATGCTCCATGGCCTTTGTCATCACAATGTTCCATGGCCCCTGTCATCACAGTGCTCCATGATACCTTTCATCACAATTCTAGATGACCACTGTCATCACAATGCCCCATGACAGATGTCATCACAATTCGCCATGGTCCTTGACATCACAATGCTCCATGAACCGTGACATCACAAGGTTCCAGGACACTTGTCATCACAATGATCCATGATCACTTCCATCACAATGCTCCATGAACCCTGACATCTCAATGCTCCATAGCC